>NW_003101679.1:2456210-2522558 GCF_000003855.2 Blastomyces gilchristii SLH14081
CTGAACCTTATTAGAGAGATATAATGAATTTGAATCATATTAGTAGTCATCTGAGAATTATATACAGGAGATTTATACTGTGATTATACATAACTATTGAGATATTAGTCTCAGTCTTCTTACAATTACAACTGATAATACTGTGAATAACTACACTATAATGAAGAGTTTGAAGCAAAAATTGACTTTGCATTTCTGAAATGATAAATAAGGTCATATTCTCTGTATTACTTATGTGATTTAACTTGTGATGTAAATACTGATAAAGAATCTTAATATTGAGATAAAGAATAATGAGATGACTGATTCTTGAGATAAGAATGAGATGAAAGTAGTTACTCAAGTAACTTTTGTATTCACTTTGTAAAAGATAATATTTTTTGATAATACTTTTTAGTATTGCTTTATGATACTACTTTTTAATAATACTACTGTTAATTTTGAATAGATTGACTAATAATTTAAATATCATAGATTCAAAACATTATTAATGTGATTTGTATCTTCTCTAAATAATAATAATGATTTCATGATATTTAATAAACAATCAAATCAGTCACATCACTGAATATAATACAGAATATTAGAATATGATGAAGTTCAACATATAAGATAACTGTTCAGACTCTGTGATTGTGTCAGATAATTAATCATTGAGTGCAATACTTTAATTAGAAAAAGATTCAGATATTGACACTTTCTGATATAAAGTAAACTCAGTTGAAATATGTGATTGATTTACTGTTTCAGTTTTATAAGACAATGAAGACAGTCTCAATCACTTATACATCAATACTGCAGTCAGTCTAATAAGTGTATAATAGTTTATTTACTTATCTTGAGAAGCAGTTGAATCACTTAAAAAGAAATTCAGTCTGAAATGATGTTATAGTGCAGGCTATTATTACTGTAAGAAATAAACTGATATATTACTACAGTAAAACTGAACAATCTTTTACAGAGTACTATGCTGTAGCAGCTCTACTAGATCTCTCTCATTGAGTTAATATCTACACTTCTCAAGATTGAACAGAGAAGAAATGAGACTTGTATATTAAATTAATCTGAGACTACTACAATGTCAACTATGAGAGATTTAAATCAGCAGATATTAAAGATATGAAGACAGTGAAATACAATTCTCTAATAAGTAATGATCTTTGATAATACTTCATATTATATAGAACTATAATACTCACTTTGAAACAGAACTTATATACATTGATTACAACTGAAAATCAGATAAAACTATATACTTATAAAACTGAAGTTGACTGCTATCTTCAAGATAATCTAATAAATTTACATATCAAATCAATTCTAGAGTTATGAAAAATTGTTAAGAGTACATATTCAACTATTACACTGATGATATATGATATTCTAACAATTTCATTGACAGAGATGAGAATGAAGTGAAAGTTCAACTCAAGCTGAGATATTTATCACTATTATCAGAGACAATTACAAGAAGAAATAATCAAGAAACTCATGATTGTAAAACATGAAATTATTAGACAGTTTAATAACTCTGATCATAGTATATCAGAGAAGTGTAGTTTTTATAAGAAACTAAAAAATAAACTTACATAAGAATGTATTTAGTTATTTCATAAGTGTTATTAATAATTATTACCAAATTCTGATTATATAAGTAATCACTGAATAAACTGAATAAGACTGAATTTAATCTTCAGTCTCAGTCTCATTCTGATTTTGAAAGAATAATCATCTTTCACAGTTTATTCTGAGAAATTACTTCTGTTTCACTGTTTTTGAATTAGATCTGGTCATTTTTCATATCATTTCTCTCAGAAATGATCCATTTTCAGATTTTTTTGATGCTTGATTCTGGTGAGACTCACGCCAAGAAATGTATGAGATCAGATCAAATGAGATCAAATGTGAAATTCATGATCCCGCTGGTCAGTCTACTTACTAGCTTCAATATATTCAGCTTCTGTGATTAATTTAATGATAGATGTCTGTCTCTGCAACTGCTATGAAATCAGTGACCTGTTAATCAATATAACATAGTCAGTAGTTGATTTATATTAAGAATCTGCCTCTGCTCAGTCTGTATCACAGTATATCACAGAACTCAGATCATCTTCTATGTTCTTCTTATACAATATGTTATAATTCTTTGTCTTCTTGATATAACATAGAACATGCTTCAATGCTGCTCAACATGCCTTGTATAAATGCAAGTTAAAATATGAGAGATAGTTGACTGTGAATACCAGATTTGACTGACTGCTTGAGATCAAATATTGCAATAATGTCAATTCTTGATGATATCTTATAGCTGTAAAGTCATTATTCAATCTCTCTTCTTCATCAGACAAGAATTCCAGTTGTGTATCAATTATTATTGAGATGTCAGCTGAATTTATCTTATTCATACTGAAATCTTCAAGAATCTCCTTAATATAACAGCTCTGTGTAATCACTAGATTGTCATTCCTCTGGTATTTGATCTTCAATTCAAGATATGACTTGATCTCTTTGACATTCTTTGTCTCAAATCTCTTTGTAATCTCTCTTAATACTCAGTGTAATTGCTGTTCTTGAGATCTTATCATCTGACAATCATTGACATGCAATGTCAGATAGATCTTGTGAACAGAGTGATATAGAAATTCACTGTTATAAGATGATATCTTGAATCTCAATGTAGTCAGATGCTTTGTTACAAGGAAATACTATATTCTTACAGCTTGCTTCATTTCATATAGACTCTGATGAAGTAATCTCATTAAGTTTCTTCTGCTGTACTTAACATCTGTGAGTAGTTGTATATAGATCATCTCATTCTGAGGTAATATATTATTCAAAAATGCAGACATATAGTCAATTAATTTAATCTTTCATTCTTTGACAGTTGATACAGTGAATAGACTATATAATGTAGGCTCTGATATTACTGCAGCATATAATCTTGTATAATGAATACTCTGCTGTTGTAAGAACTCTCTAATCACTCAGTGAGCTCTAAAATGAATGATTTCTCTCTTATTGTTGAATTTTTGAACATATACTTATTTATCTATAAGAATATTCATTTTCAGAGCCTTCTCAATGACAATATATGTCTTCTTCTGTTCAAATATATTAATCTTCTTTATCATTGTCTTATATTAATAGTTTCAGTCTGAGCTTTTCTTGACTTTCATCAGTGTAGTTAATTGATCTGTCAGAATACTTAGAACAGAATCATTCTCATTGATAGAGTCTTCAGACTCTTCATTTATAACAGACTGTGTCTCATTATCTAGAAGATAGATTGAATCATTTACACTCTCTAAGTTATTATTGATAATTATCTTTAAAACATCTGGCTTTTTCTTCACTAGATATTATAGTAAGCAGTGCTGTCATTTCTCTCTGACATTCAGAATGTTCAATTTGTTAGACAATTCATTGAATTCTCTCACTGTATTTACAGATGTATTTGCACTCATGTTAACAGCTGCATTAAATATGACATCTTATGCAATCTCATGACAATATACAACAGAATCTCACACCAGATATTAATGTAATTCTTGATAGTTAACTAGCTGTTATTTCTTATCATCAGTTCTATCTGCAAGCTTATTTAACACTTTCAAATCCTTCTTATAGACCTTGCATCTTCATCTCTGTATTCAATGAACAGAAGATTGCATCTCAGTTCAACCTTTAAAAGATATAAGTGATGTTTCTTTCTTACATTCAAATATCTTCATTGATATTAAGAATTTGTTAATCATTATAATCACAGCTTGTATTACTTCACTTCAAAGTTCTTTTTCTAATTCACTATTAAATAGTAGACATCATGTCATTCATGGAATCAAAACCACTCCATCACAAACTCACTCGATTTTTCGAATAAGAACCCGCCGATAGATTCATCGAAAAGCCCTTGATCATACAAGCATTTTGACCCCATCGCCAACTGCATACCCCGTGTGATGGTGGAGTTATTGAGCCAAATATGGACCAGATGTTGTTCAAAACTCCTGTGTGGGATTATCCCCTGTTCTCCTCTACCACACCACAACCCCGGGCCAAATTGTCATACAAATTATAAGATGAAGAGACCTAGCCATATGCATCAATCTTCTTGATTTTGATAGACTCTTGATCTGTAATTGTGAAGATATCTGAGAAGTGATCTTCATGAAAACCCTGTCCATCTTTGATGTTTCAAAACATCAATGCCAAGTCTCACTCTCATACCACCCTTTTCAATCTGGCTCATCTCTAGCAGAAAAATACAAAAAGATATCTTGACAATAATATCAAGCACAAAATCAATGAACACTTCTGAAGTGCAATCTCTGTGAATACTCTATCTGTCTTAAGTGTATGTAGATATCAATGTTAAGTCTCACTCTTGTATTATCTCTCTCAACCTGGCTCATTCTCAGCAGAATACTACAAAAAGATATCTTAGTAACAGTATTTAATACATAATCAGCAGACAATGAGTTAACAGAACAAGTTAACAGCACATTAATAACTATAAACTCAGTTAGACTGACCGTGTGACCGTGTCTGGGACCAGGACCAGGTTTTTTGATAGTCTCATTACCAATTCGACTGATCCCATTACACGGTTTTAACATTAGATAGTAGTCCCATACTGTCCCAGTGGGACTTACTGTCTACTCTTGTCACATTTTCCAAATGGGACCATGATTTTCACTTCTCAATTTAAATTATTTTTATTGCTTTAAATGACTTTAAATCTCATTTGAGTGTTATCAAAAAGCGTTACTTTTTAAAAAATTAAAAATAGTCTAAAAAAAACCTTAAAATGTCTAAAAATAGTAACTTTATGCCAAGAATGAGACTAAATGGGACCAAATGGGACCACTTTCTCATTTTTTTCAAGTCATGGTCCCATTTTAAGATCTGATATATAGTCACTTTACATGTTTTTTTGATGGCCAGTCCCAGCGGGATTCACGCCAAGAAATGTATGGGACCAGACCAAATGGGATCAAACATGAAATTCATGGTCCCGGCGGCCAGTCTAAACTCAGTATACTTCAAGATCTGACTGAGTCTTTGATCTCTGCACAGTGAGATATATTAAATCTAGTTTTAATATCTCAATATTCAATAGATTCTGTAAGAGATAGAGAACAGCAATACTAGATTTCTATTAAATTTGAGAATTAACTCTATATTAATATAATCATTGACAAAGTCTTCTATTTTAAGATATAAATAACCAGTTTCTCTACATCTCATTGACAATATTTATATTATTATATAGAAACAGACTTATATTCTTCAATACAATGTTGATGGTCAAAAAGAAGTTCAATCACTTCACCACAAACTCACTCGATTTTTCAAATGAGAACCCGCCATTAGATCCATCAAAAAGCCCTCAATCATACAAGCATTTTGACCCCATCGCTGACCGCATACCGTGTGTGATGGTGGAGTTATTCAGTCAAATGTGAACCAGATGTTGTTCGAAACTCCTGTGTGGGATTATTCCCCATTCTCCCCTACCACACCACAACCCCGGGTCAAATTGCCATACAAATTGTAAGGTGAAGAGACCTAGCCATATGCATCAATATTCTTGATTTTGAAAGATCTCTGATCTGTAATTGTGAAGATATCTGAGAATTGATCTCTGTGAAAACCCTGTTCATCTTTGATGTTTCAAAACATTAATGCCAAGTCCTACCCTTGTACTGCCCTTTCCAATCTGGCCCATCTCTGGCAGAAAAATACAAAAAGATATCTCAGTGATATTATCAAGTATATAATCAACAGACACTTCTGAAGTGCAATCTCTGTGATCTGTCTTCAGTGTATCTAGATATCAACATCAAGTCTCACTCTCATACTATCTCTCTGAACCTGGCTTATCTCTGACAGAAGAAAACAAAAAGATACCTCAGTAACAGTATTCAATACATAATCAACAGACAACAAGTTAATAGAATAAGTTAACAGCATATTAACAACTATAAATTCAGTATATCTCAAGATCTGACTGAGCCTTTGATCCCTGCACAGTGAGATATATTAAATCTAGTTTTAATATCTCAATATTCAATAGATTCTGTAAGAGATTGAGAACAGCAACACTAGATTTCTATCAAATTTGAGAATTAACTCTGTATTAATATAATCATTGACAAAGTCTTCTATTTTGAGATATAAATAACCAGTTTCTCTACATTCTGCTGACAATATTTATATTATTATATAGAAACAGACTTATATTCTCTATAATATCAAGACTCTGAAGAGAGAAAGTCTTTATAGAGAATATACAGTAGTGTATATCTTAGCAGTTTCTATCTCATTCTTCTGTAGCAGTTAATGTAAAAAAAAAGATCTTAGAAATAGTTTTTTACTTCTCTTGAAAAAGTAAGATATTTTTCTCTGGATTTTATACAATATTCTTACAAAGAATTAAAAACAGAGTTGTTTTTTATCATAATTTCATATTCTTTTAAGTAAGAATTACTTTTTCAGTGACTGAAGAGCTTTTATTAATACTTAATTCTTTTTTACACTCTTTATTAACTGATATGAGTTGCACACTTGTTGTGTGAGAAGAATTGAATAATTTAGAATAAAATTAAATAGTTTTAATCAATTTCTCTGCAAAAAATTGATTTATTTTTTATTGATTTTTCTCTGAAAAACTGTCATATTATCTGATTCATTATCAATTGATATCATACTTTTTCTCACTGTATTTCAAGAAAGAGATTATAAAGATTTTATTAATTTATCTCAAAAATCAATTTTAGTTTATTAGATTCTCTTCAAAAATCTAACCTAGTTTCTGAACTAGTGTGAAAGAAATCAGGTGTTTTATACATAAAAGTCTTTTATTCTTCTTTTGAAACAGTCTGACCAACTTTTCAATTAAAAACAGACTTAGAAAGCTCTTAATTGAAACAGTCTGATCAACTTTTCAAAAGAGTTTAATACATATCTCAGCTGAAATAGTCTGATTAACTTTTCATTGAGTGAGAATAATGAGTTCAAAAATACACTCAGTTGATGTGAAAAAAGATGCTTTCTCAAATGCTATTTCTGAGATTGAAATTCTGAAGAGAAGAAAGAAAGAAGAAATAGAGAAATAACAAGTTCTTGAAATACAGAAACTTGAAAAAGTAAGCAAGATTCTTGAAAAGCAGTGCCTGAGTGAGATGAATGAAGAAATTCTATTAATTCTTCATGCTCAGGCTAGATAACTACAGGAGATGATCAAGTTCAAACTTGGAATTTCAAATATAGATTAAAAAACATTGAAAATTCCTAGTACAATCACTGACTTCTTATCTTGCTCTTCTTTCATCTTTTCTACTTCTTCTTCTTCTTTGAATCAGAAGAAAACATATGCTCAAGCAGCTGAATCTGCTGTCTCTAAATCAGCTATCTCAAAACATGCTCAGAATCCTGAGAAAACTGAGAAGAATAATACTCATACTTCTATTCATAGAAAAGTGAAGAAAAAATTGTAAAAGAAGAAACACTTTCAAATCTCTAGAAATAGAAGACTTATTCTCAAAGTCTCAAATCAGAATATCTTGTAATGAAACAAGCTAAACTCAAACCTCATTTTCAGAATCAGAAATGAAATTAATCAGCAGTTCTTTTCTCAGTTAATAACTGATATTGAAGTTCGAAAATCAGTTATAGCTTCAATTGAGTCATTCTTCTTTAGAAACTTTATCATTCTGACTACAATGCCTGAATTCAGTGCTGAATTCCTTATTCAGAATGAGAATCTCTGAAAGTCAGCAGTAGAATCTTTGCTAAACACAACAATTCTATCTGAAAGAGATGAAAAGTGAGACAAATTCATTCTTTATAATATTTCAGTTGAAATTTTTGCCTGTGAAGAAGAAATACTACTTCTCAAAAATGAATTAGAAGAATACAACTCTATTCAACTGAGAAAAGAGTCTGTATGACTAAATTCAACTGAGTTCAGATAAAGCAGAAGAAATGCCTCTGTTCTAGTATATACAAAGACACTTGAACAGTCAAAGATCTCTGAAGTAAGAGTAGCAGATTTAAAAATGAGAGTTCATGAATACAAAGACTTAAGAATGAATCTCAAAACTCAAACACAGTGTTCAAACTGTCAAAGATATAAACACTTTGTAATCTCCTGTTTTAGAGACTTAAAATGTGCATTCTGTGTCAGAGATCACAAAACTAGTGAGCATAAATGTGAAACATGCTTAAAAAGAGATGAAATATGTCAATATACTATGCTTAAATGCTCTAATTGCAAAGAAAAACATGTATCTAGCTCAAAAGAATGTATGTTTACTTCAAGAACTTAAAAGAACTGAAGAAAAGATGAAGCTCAAAACACCTCTAGAACTGAAGAGAATAGTCAAGCCAGTAAATCTGCAACTGCAAGCTTAAAAAGAAGAAACTCTCAATTATTTAAATCTTCAAACTTCAATTCTTCAGCTAAATGTAAACAGAATTTGAATTCTCAAACATCTGTTAAGATTAGAGAATTGAGAAATAACTCTGATGATAAACTAGATAGAATGCAAGCAGTTGAGAGTTCTACTTTTTAAAATAGTTATAATCTACTATCTGATAATAGTGATTAGATTCCACTCTATCTTCACTCTCTTTTAGTATGAAAATACAATAAAAATAATAAAAAAAAATTTAAAATCTCTTTAAAAATCATATTTATTTAAAACAATGTGAATAGAAACTCAAATTGCATTTATTCTTGTCTTCAAATTGCATTTAAAAAAAAAGTTGACTTTGTACTTCTTCAAGAATCAAACTTTGATGCCTAGCAAAAGTACATCATTTCTCAGGCAAGCTATTACTGCTTTCTACCTGAAAAATCTGAGATAAAATCAAGAGTAGTGATTTATGAAAGAAAAAGCTCGAGATATCAATTTAATCTGAGATTTGATATCATATCTGACTCTGATATTCTAGTGAGTGATATCATACAGAAAGAGAATGAGTTTAATACTATTCAACTCATAAATATCTATAATGAAATGTCATTGACAGAAAACAATAATATCTGAACAATTGACAGAGAATTTTTGAATATAACTCTCTTAAAAACCTCTATAATTGCAGAAGACTTCAATGCACATTATCTCTAATGTAACTCAGAATGCAGAAGAGCAGTAAGAGAAGATAAACTGATTAAATGAACTTTTAAGCATTTAATAGATTTAGTTAACAAGTCTGATTAACAAACATTCTTTAGAAAAGGCATGAAACAGAAATCTATTATAAATCTAACTTTCATATTATGATTCAAAGATTGCTTTAGCCAGTATATAATTATAGATGTACGCCGGCTTCTTATATATAATATACTAAATTAATTAGTGGCCGCTATGACCCCTTCACATTCATAAGCATATTCAGAAGTGTAAGCATGTTTAGAAGCAGTCATATTATTATTCAGTCATTGTATATTCTTCTGAATCATATTCTCTCTCATCAGATTCAGTCACACTCACATGATCATGATATACATTCTAGCTTCATGCAGATTAGCGCGTCACTAGTGCTTGTAATAGTTTAGTCTATCTCTGATTCAGCTAGTGTTCTGTGTACACTCTCACAAAGAAACTTTCACTATATTACATCACTTTCTTACTAACTTTTTTCATTCTTCAATTATCTTCATCATCATTATTATTGAACATTATCATCTTATTTAAGATTTCTACTTCTTCTTCTGTTCAATATCTTCTATCAGTTCATCTATTATATTGTATATGTTTCTGATAATAGCTCTCTATTCTGATAATAGCTCTCTATTCTTACAACAAGTGTTATCATAGTGCTTATTATTATTATTATTATTATTATTATTCTTCCATTATACTCATATGCAAGCGGAGCTTATGATGAGTCCTTGTGTGATGTTAAACACAGGTCAAGTGTTGATTATACAGGAGGAAATACAGGTGTTGAGACCATGCCAAGATAACAAGAACATAGAAAAATACAAAGGAGTGACAATTAGATACATGTAGACTGACCGTGTGACCGTGTCTGGAACCAGGACCAGATTTTTTAATAGACTCATTACCAATTCGACTGATCCCATTACACAGTTTTAACATTAGATAGTAGTCTCATACTGTTCTAGTGAGACTTACTGTCTACTCTTATCACATTTTCCAAATGAGATCATGATTTCCACTTCTCAATTTAAATTATTTTTATTGCTTTAAATCACTTTAAATCTCATTTGAGTGTTATCAAAAAGTGTTACTTTTTAAAAAATTAAAAATAGTCTAAAGAAAACCTTAAAATGTCTGAAAATAGTAACTTTATGTCAAGAATGAGACTAAATGGGACCAAATGAAATCACTTTCTCATTTTTTTCAAGTCATGGTTTCATTTTAAGATCTGATATATAGTCACTTTACATGTTTTTTTGATAGTCAGTCCCAGCGGGATTCACGCCAAGAAATGTATGAGACCAGATCAAATGAGACCAAATGTGAAATTCATGGTCCCGGCGGCCAGTCTAGATACATGTGATAATAACTTCCCAGCCCAGAAACATAGAGCAATTCATTGAAGTGATTTGTACACCTCTGTATTTATTAGGAACCTGAGGTGCTTGAGCTCCAGATTTAATGTATCCCCTGTGAGTTTCAAACCCATGTGTCTTGATTTCCCATGCCAAGGTGCTACTGAATGGCTGCATTAATCATTCAGTCACTGAGGTGTTATCATAGTGCTTATACTGAGCAGTTTATTAGAAGTAAGTGTAATACATTGTGAAACATGACCAGGACTTGTTTATCTTCTAACAATTATCAGAATATACTATTATGAATAATACATCTTCTTCATCTTCTTATACACTCTCAATCTTTTTTTTCCAGTGAGTATCTGATCATGGTTTCTGATCATATTTTCATGTCATTTTGCATGAATGTAAATACTGATATATTTGTTTTAATTTATATAGAATCTTCATGCATTGACAGATCTGCATTCACTGATAATTGTGACCTCAATATTGAATCATTGATTGAGAAATTGAGAAATGTGATAATGAGGAAATTGACTGTGTCATGTGTGACTGAGTCTCTCATATTCTCTTCTACTCTCTCTGTTTCTTTCTCTGCTGCTCTCTCTCAATCTTCTACACCTGTTTCTGTATCTGGTTTTCTCACTACTGCTATCCCTGTTTCTGAGACTCTCACTCTCACTACTTCTGCTCTCACTGCTTCTACTCTCTCTGTCTCTGCTGCTTCTGCTGTTATCATCAGCTCTCTTCATTTCAAGAAGATGTTACATAGGCTTAGTGAATCATGTTTCTCAGTATATACACTTTCATTCTTTTTACTGATCTCTAGAACAATTTATTGTATGAAGACTGTATATGATATAACTATCTGAAGCTCAGTTACAGATACTGATTATTACATTCATTTTAAGTATTTATAATGAGATAATTATGTATTCATATCAGAGAATTATCTCTCTTCTCAACAGTGTTAAGAGTGTAAGTCTTTTTCTTTTTCATCTTTTCTTCTAACACTAATTTTCTCAGGGGAAATTGTTATGAGTTTTATCATGCATAAAGTCATGATATCTACAGATATTAAGAAACTTTTTATAACTGTTAAATTCAATATTGTGAATACATCTGCTCTGATGAATATCTTCAGAATGATTAACTCATATCAGTCTATTCTCTACTGTTTGTCATCTGACTTTGTGATATAGGTGAAGAATATCTGTGTTTTCAGAAACAGAAACACAGATATTGTACTCTTTTACACTTATAAGTGTGAGACTCATACATCTTATCTAAGATGTTATTATGAGAACAGACTGTTCATACACTGCATTCTGCTTTCTATACTCTCATGTCTCTCTCTCTCTTTCTGAGAAGTCTCATACATGTTGTAATTAGGTATACAACTCTAAGATCAGTGAATGGCTATTCAGTAACTATTCTCATCTCTGATTTTGCAGTTTTTATATACTAATAATGATTCTTAGTTACTTCAGTGCTGGAGATTATTTTAATTGAAGATAATAACACTGTTAAGACTATTCTCTGTCACTCTCAAGCTTCTCTCAGCACTTTCTCTTTCTCTTTTACAGAGAAGATTGTGTGCACACTGAGTTATAAGTATTCAGTCTTAGATAATTTCTGCTATCATTTATCTGATTCTGTGCTCTCTCTCTCTTCTGTTTCTTCTGTCTCTACTCTCTCTGTTCTTACTTCTGATTCTGTGAGTCTCATACTCTTCTTCAATTTTTCTACATGCATGTGTACATATTTCTATATTGATATTTCAGTTAATCTTGTAATAAATGATATTAATGTTGTACACAGAGTGATAGAGAAATTGAAGACATGTACAGTGTTATTACAAGAGCAGCTTGCAGTTCTCAAATCTCTTATAAATATTAAGTTTTAAGATTTTCTTTGTTTTTTTAGTGTTTTTGAAGTAATATGATGTTGAAAATAGATTAAATGTGTGATGTATGAAAATAAATAACATGTATATAATAATATTTGTCTTTTACAGCTGACTTTTACAGTTGATAACTAATTCATTATTTCTTCTCTTTCTTACACTTTTTCTTTGTCTGCTAGTCACTACTCTTACATGATCTCTATATAATACAGCATTTAATAACTAGATTCAGCAGCTTTCATCTCTTATAATTCAATCTTATATATTATACTGGCTCTCTTCACCTGCTCAGATCACTACAGTGAATAGCTTATTGAAACTAATCTCACTCAATCTCTGAGCATTCTCAGAGATCAAGATAACTTGATCTCACATATCTACAGATGTTTCAGATACTTCATTCTCTGTTATCTTCATAATTAGACTGATATAAACAGTTAAATCTAACTCTGAATTTCTTTTACTTCTGTAATCTGACTTATATATAAGTCTGCTACTCTGAGACTGCTCTTTGCTGTGTTATACTCACTGTTTACAGTGTGTTATTATACAACTGACTACAGTCTTATCACTTATTAAGGTATGATATTTATCTGATTTCTTTATTACTTCTCATTCTTTTCTTATAATTATGAAAAGATTGAAATAAGTGAGATTATCTGATTCATAAGTGTCTATGATTTCTATTAGTTTATAAGACTTTTTAATTATAAGTCTCTTCTTTTTCAACACTGATGATAGTGCTGTAGATAACTATAATTCACTCAGATCTTATATCTTTATCTTTATAAGATATGAATCATTTATTAAGTTGTATAAGACTCATCTCTCTGATTCTTTCAATGCATATATTTTCAGAGAATGTAATTTGAGTATTTTATATAACTTAAATCATCTAGATTGAAACTTCTCAGAACTCTCATTACATACAAGAACTCACATTTTCATCTTGAGACTTGATTTCTTAACTAGTGAGTCTCATATTGCTTTTGATTGAATTGCTCAGTTCAGGAGTAACTCATGCACTATTGCACATATGTGACTGATCTCTTTCAATCTTGATTTCATATTCACAACTGCTGCATCTGTGACTGTTGTATTCATAACTGCTGTTTTCTTCTCTATCTTTTCTGAAGCATTCTCTGAGATGTGTGGATGCAATTCATACAACAGGTAGAATGATGAATGCTTAAAGACTGCATGCTGCTGAATTTATGTGACTAATAGCATCTGACTGAGATATTCATTTCATAGTGTCATAGACTTGCTCATTAGATATTTCATCAGCATGTTGCTTAGAATTTTATTCAAGTACTTCATCTTTCTGTCCCAGTGGCTGAATGATTAATGCAGTCATCTGGTAGTGTCTTGGTGTGGGAAACCAGGGTGTGTAAGTTCAAAATCTGCAGGAGATACATTAAATCCGGAACTCAAGCATCTCAGGTTCTTAATAAATACAGAGATGTACAAATCACTTCAATCAAATTGCTCTATGTTCCTGGACTGAGAAGCTATTATCACATGTATCTAATTGTCACTTCTGTGTATTTTTCTATGTTCTTGTTATCTTGGCATGATCTCAACATCTGTATTTTCTCCTGTATAATCAACACTTGGCCTGTATTTAACATCATGTGAGAACTCATTATAAGCTTCACTTGCATATGAGTATAATGAAAGAATAATAATAATAATAATAACTTCATCTTTCTGTTTATTCATAGATGATATAATGTTGTTCTACAATATCTTATCTATAACTAATTCATGAAATGTCTCATTACTTCTTCTATGAGATTCACACTATAATCAGTTAGAATCTCACACAGCATTTCATAGTTAATATATATCTCATTATGTAGAAACTTCATTATTATCTTCTTCATTATCTCTGAAACTGCTTTCATAACTGATCAGTCAGTAGCATAGTCAATAGCAGTGATTATTCAATAATTTTCATTTAATGTTTATGACAGTATGTCTATATGATTCATTTCTTATTATTTGAACAGTTGTATTATATATTTCATCTAATGATGCACTTTCTTGTATTCTAATCCTTTCTTAAATTCTTTCACAATCTGGTAATTTGAGCACTTATGAGCATACATCTGAATGTTCTCAGTCATGCTTGGCCAGTATACTCTTGATTTAAGTACACTCATGAGTTCAGAGCTTTCTAAGTGACTGAATTTCTTGTGTATTTAAGTCATTAAGTCATATCTAAATGAATATTCTAGATAGAGAGCTTCTACATATTCTAGATAATAGTAAAGCATAACATCATTTTTCAATTTTCTCAGCTTGAAGTTTGAAAGCATCTCTTATACTACTTTTACAAGACACTTGTTATTTATTATCTTGCTATTTCTCAAGTAAGAGATTATTATATTCACTCATTCTGATTTCTTATATTCTCTCAGTGTGTTTAACACAAACTTCTCTTATATCTAGTTCACAGAACTCTCATCTATAAAACCAGATCTGTACCTGATTACATCAGATATCACAGCATTCAATTCCTTTCAGTATTTAATATAAAGATTATACACTTAGAACTCTGAGATTCAATATACTAAATATTTGAAAGATTTCATTATTAATTATAGATAGATAAGACTCTCATGATTTATAATCACTGTTGTTATATACTTATTATTAATATATCTATCTCATAACATCAGTATGTGCTTGATCACTAGCAATTTCTTTTCATATACTGAGTAATTGAGCTCAGTATCTGATAGTTTCCTACTATTATATATTTCTGAGTGCAGCTTGTTATTCTTATTCATCTGCAGAAGAGTGTCTCTAATAGCTTATGCAGATATATCTATCTTAATGTAGAAAGATTTATCATGATCTGATTGAATAAGCACTGAGAATGTTATCATATATTTTCTTAGTATAAGAAAGACCTCTTCACACACAGTATTTCAGATGATTGAATGAAACTTCTTCTTTCACAGATTTGCATTCATTTCTCTTAAGAGATCTGGGAGTGATATAGATATTCATGTGAAATCTTTGATAAATCTGCAGTAGTATGAGATCAATTCAAGAAATTATTGTACATGATGTACATTTCTCAGCTGTGATCAATTTGCTATGATATTCAATTTCTTCAGAATGAGATGAATATAGTCATCACTTATTATATTTCTCACAAACTTCAACTCTTTCATTTCAAACACATACTTAATTAATTTGATATAGAGCTTATACTCTGTCAGAGTTATAAGCACTTCATTAAGATACTTCAGATGTTTATTGTATGAGTTTAAGAAGACTAGAATATTATTCAGATATATAAGATATGAGATTTCATTCTGTTTATAAAGAATCATATTCATCATTGTTTAAAAGATGACAGATATATTTATCAGACTGAATAATATTATCAGGCATTCAATCTTCTCTCATTGTATATTAAATACAGTTCACAGTACTGACAGTTCATCTACACAGATTCATCAATATTCTGAGAGAAGATTAATCTTTGATAGATATCAGACATTTCTGACTGTATTCAACTGTTGTTGAATCTATGACAGTGAATATTCATTCTTGATTATAAGCTTATTCAATGCTTGATAATTAATACACATTCATCACTTCTCACTCACCTTCTTTATAAATAGAACTGAGAAGCTCTACATACTTGATGAGAGTTATATAATGTGGCAGGCTGTGCCTGATCAATTATATAGACTATTCTGTTACACTTCACAGATTCCTACTGCTCTGATTCTCAGTTACTGATTCTCAGCTGAAAATCCATGAAATTTCTATTCTTCTACTCTAAAGCTTCACTGTACACAAAAACCCCTATTCTTTCACCCTGAAATTCCACTGTGTACATCATCATATACATGTATAAATATTCACTTCAATTACTGATTCTCACACTTTCTCTTTCTTTTCTTCTCTAACATTTTTCACTTTGTTATATAAGACCTATATATTATATCAATCTATTCAGTGTAGGCCTCTTACACTTGAAAAATGTTCATCATCTTCTTATTAGAAATGATTATTTATTGAGAAGATATGTGAACACATAACAATGTGTAAGAAATAGAGAAACAGTCAATTATTTAAGCAGACACTGAGTTCTCAGATAGAAGCTTACTCATCAGTCATTCTGACCCTGCAATAAGATCTTACAAAGAGAACAAGATCTTACAAAGAGAATGTCAGTGAAAGACATGAGAGTTCTGACACTACAGATGTATGAGATATTCATACAATTACACTTCTTCTGATTTCACAGATATCACACATTCAATAATCAATATAATCATGTCTAACAATAGTATAAGAGAACTCTCAAACATGAGCATAGACACAGTGTCACAGTGACTGTGAGCAATGTTGAAATTATAATAACAATAAATAGCTGATATGCATGCAACTCAATAACATTAATATGAAGAAATTTAACAATTATCTCAAAAAGAAATCCCTGCACAGACAATTTCAATACTGACAGAATTGAATATAAAAGCACTGAAAGAACACTTAGATGCTTCTGTATATTTCAATACTTTCAATCTCACTCTCTACCCATTATGAAGGATGGAAATGCTCACAAAACTGAGTATAGATGAAGATATCATCAGTTCACTAAACAATCAAAATTAGTATATCAATGAATGATTGAAGAATCATATGAAACAGAAGTTTCATTCATGAATGAAAGCATGTGAATCAGCATTGTGAATATCTGATAATATTATTAAACATCTTGATATTCTGTTCTGAGACACTGTCATGCAATAGAAAGTATTAGATTAATTACAGAGCATCTGACAGAGAAATACTTCTCTTATAACATTCATTCCTGACTTCAACATCAAGATTCTAGAAGCAGATGATCAATCTTGAGAGGATTGAGTGAAGATTAGTATACTCAAGAAGATATTAACTTTTGAACTCTTACAGGTTCTTGTAAGTGTGGACAAAGACCAGACTTATGAAGATTTCTACACACAGCTTCAGATATTGAATAATCATCTTATCAAGCTCAAGAGTATACAGAATAGTGATAGAAGATATTACACTCACACATCTGTGCTGAGGAATAAGTCAGTCACTCACACACCTGTGCTGAGGAATAACAATAATGATGTAGGTGCTATGAACTGAGTAGACTCAAATGTCTATATATAAGCAAGAATCTCTCTCATCTGAACAGGCTTTTAAGTCTCTGAGATCACTTCTGAAGAAGTCACTGATCAATATTAACAAGAAGTATGCATCAACAGTAACTGATCAGAGCATATTACTTTCAACTGTTAATCAGTCTTCATATCTTCTCATTCAAAGAATGGATCAGTGTCTGTTCACATCAATCACATTATATTAGAGAAGAATTTGAAAGATAACTATGAGAATTTCTCAATAAAACAGGGAAAAGATTAGCTTCTGTTTAAATTTGCAAGAAGAAGCTTGAAGAGGTCAGACAACAATAATTTAAAGAGAAAATGATAATGAATGCAATTCTTATATCTACTGTAATAGATAACATGTATAATATGAAAGCCATGATAGACAGTGATCTATATCATTACACAATGATTAAATCTTCAATTAAAAGACATTATAATCTTCAGCATATTCTCTTATCAAGACCCTGACTTCTCACAGGATTTGATGATTTAAAAGACATTTACACTTGTTACATAATGAAACTAAATGTAGATGTTGAAGAATATCAATATGAAGATGTCTATGCATACAAAGTTAAGAATCTTAACTATGATCTTATGCTACAACTTATCTGACTATCTGAACAAGGCATCTTACTAAATACTCAAAATAGGAGCTTAATATTCTCTAACAATGATAGAATTCACAAAGATGATATTTACAAGACTATGAATCTTATACAGATCTCTGTCAACACTTATGAAATGCTCTGAAAAAGAAGTCATTATCAAAACTACTGATACAGTCACTGACAAAGTCACTGATGATAAAATCATATATCAATCTATTTCATCAGTCTGACTGATATTAAGAAAGCTCTAGAAAAGGTATTCTGTACTATAATAACAGATTCTCACACAAAACTCTCTTAATAATATTATGAATATCTAGATGTCTTCTGATAAGACAATATTATGAATATACCTTCTTTACAGGGTCAGAAGTGAATCACAGTATTAAGTTAGAAAAGAAGAATGATAAGAACTCTGAGTTACTGTGAGACTCTCTTTATAATATGTCTTAAGATGAACTCCTTCTTCAGAAGAAGACACTCAATGATCTGTTGAGTAAGAAATTCATATATATTAGCAACTCTTTCACTGCAGCTTCTATTCTCTTTGCAAAGAAGTCAGATAAAGAACTCTGATTCTGTGTGAACTGTTAAGATCTGAACAGATTGACAAAGAAAAATTGTTATCTTTTATCTCTCATTAATGAAACTCTAGCACATATCAGATAAGCTCAATGATTTACAAAGCTAGATATCATCACTGCATTTTATAAGATTTGTATCAATGAAGAAAATGAATGACTTACAGTATTTCAAACACATTATGATCTCTTTGAATGAGTAGTCACACTCTTTGAACTGACTAACACTCTCAGTACATTTCAGAAGTATATCAACTGAGTACTCTGAGATTTCCTTGATAAGTTTGTATCTGTATATCTAGATGATATTCTCATCTTCACTGACAGATTCAGAAAAGAATATCAAGAACACATGTAGAAGATATTACAATGATTATAAGAGACAGCACTATTCATAGATATTGACAAGTGTGATTTCAAAGTCAAGAGTATAAAATATCTAGGCTTTATCATAGAAGCTGATAAGAGAATTCAAATGAATTCTGAGAAAGTCTCTGCTATTCTTGAGTGAGAGACTTCATATACTGTAAATGATGTATGAAGCTTCATTGAATTCACTAACTTCTATCAGCAATTCATACAAAACTTCTCAGATATCATGAGATCACTTACAGAACTCACTAAGAAAGACTCAGTATTTCAATGATTAGCAGATACTGAAGCTGCATTTATACTGATGAAGAAGATGTTTATTAATATCTCTTTACTGATAATATTCAATTCTGATCATGAGACAGTTATTGAAGCTGATTTCTCTGACTATGTCACAGAAGAAGCTATATTGCAATATGATGATAAAGATGTCTTATAATCATGCATCTTCATGTCTAAGAAACTGAGTCTCACTGAATACAACTATGAGATCTATGACAAGAAACTTCTTGTAATTGTACACTGTCTAGAAGAATGAGACTCTGAACTTCAAAGCATCTCTGAATTTAAGATAATCACAGATCATAAGAATCTCAAGTACTTCATAACTATCTGTAAACTTATCAAATGACAGATGCAATGATCTGAGTTCTTAAGTCACTTTTATTTTATAATACACTACCATTCTGGCAGCCAGAACTCAATGACAGATGCTCTCTTATAATGAGAGTAAGATATGTCATGCAATATAACAGATACTCACTGAATGAATCAAGAGTATCAGCTCTTGAATTCAAAGATATTAGTTGATCAGAATGAAACAGCTCAAAACACTATACATGCCTCTTCAATTAGAACTGTCACTGATATCTCAACTTCTTCTGAATCTATATTAGATGAACTATGACATACAGCAGCTCAAACTGATAAACTTCTTCAAACACTTACTGAAGTAGTATAATAAGAAGCATTCTGATTTTTCTCAGAACTATGTATAAGAACTGACATCTCAGAATGTTCAATTAATGATAATCACACTCTATAATTTCATAAATGACACTGAGTCTCTTACTCTGAACTCTTACACACCTGGATAATACAAGAGATGCATGACTCTTATATAATCAGTTATTCAGGTTGTGAATAACTGTATTAGATGATATCTTAAGAGTTCTACTGACTCAAGATATTAAACAGTATCACACATTTCATCTGAAACTGTAATCATTATTCCTCTATTATCTTGTGAAAAAACTGTAGAAAAGACCTGGTGAAATCACTTAATAGTTCTGATAGAATCTGATAAGATGTGATAATTGCCTTTGCTGTTGATCTCTCTGAGAGTAAGAGTTGTAGAAATATTCTGATCATCATGAACTGATTGAGCAAGAGTGTAATATTAAAATCTTGTGATAAGATGAATACTAAACAAGTCACTGAAAGCTTTTCTAAGAAGCTCATTCTATTGAATACATGAATTGCTGAGATCTATAGTATCAGATCAGAGCTGTTAATTCATGAGTACTCTCTGAACAAGAATCTGTCAAGTTCTCAAGATTATACACTGGTTATTAACTATTTATTACTCTGAGACTGATAATGCATCAGAACAGATAATTCAGACTGTAAAGAATTATCTTTATAAGTTCTACAATTACTTATAAGATAATTGATATGATCTTCTTCTACACACTGAAGTCACTATCAATGATTGAGATGCTGTTTTAACAGATGTAAGTCTGTTCTTTCTCACATACAGATATTATATGAAAGTACTGAATCTTCTAGAGATTATACATTTCACACTGAATCTTCACAGTCTGATTCAGATTACTGATAATATAGTAATAAAGCTCTGAGACATCTGTGATTGAGCAGAAGCCTTCATGATAAGCACTAAACAGAATTAAGAAGATTCAATCAATGTTCACTGAGACTTTACTGAGCAATATAAGATAGAAGATCCAGTATAATTGAATCTTAAGAATATACAGTTCATATACTCATCTCACACACTAAATTATCATTATATAAAGTATAAAGTGATAGAAGTTCTAGACAGTTATAACTATTATCTTGACATATCATCAGAGATTTATAATCTCTTTCATATAAGCTTACTTCACTGCACTATCACTGATCTGCTTTCTTCTCAACTGACTTTCAACTGACAGCTGTCAGGAATCATAGAAGAAGATAATGAACTTGAATAGGAGATTGAAGATATTCTTGATAAGAGATTTCATGACTGCAGCTGATAATATCTTATGAAATGAATTAGCTATAATCATCTGATCTGAACTCTGAGTTTCACATTATCTGAGACTGCAGTCCTTGACTGATGAGAGCTACATAAAATCAAGAAGGAGAGAAGGAACTAATGTGACAGGCTGCACCTGATCAATTATATAGACTATTCTGTTACACTTCACAGATTTCTATCACTCTGAGTCTCAGTCACTGATCCTCAGCTGAAAATCTACAGAATTTCTATTCTTTCACCCTGAAGCTGCATCATGTACAAAAACACCTATTCTTCTATCTCAAAGTTTCACTGTGTATGTCATCATGTACATGTATAACTATTCACTCTGATCACTGATTCTCACACTTTCTCTTTATTTATTATTATTATTATTATTCTTCAATTATAGATGTATGCAGTCAGAGACTATGACATCTACCTGAGAACTTTTAGTTCTCAGGATGTTTCCTATATCTGTAAAGTTAACTATTATACATTCATCAATTTCAGATATGCAAAATCAGAAAATTCCAGCTCAGAATACAAAAACTGTTTACAAAATCCAGTGTTTTAACATCTTCTAATACTTTGAAATCATTTGACAATATCATGACAAAGGAAAAGAGAACACAGTCTTAAAGATAGACATATTAACTAGATAGATAGAAAGGAATTGAAAGAAAAAGATAAAATAAAGAGAGACTGTAATAAAACAAATTATTAAAAGATAGTATATAGCTGTTTTAACAGACTATATCTGATTGATTTCCTCCTCTTCATATTCAGATAATTCTGAATTTAGTCATTTTCTTATAGCTGCTTGAGTTTCTGATAGAAAGTCTATTAAGTATTTAATTCCTGTCTCAGTTGAGAATAAGAATCTCATATTTAACTGATTTAAATCATACTTCTCTTTCAATCTGGCTCTGAGACTATTGTATAATACACAGTGCATTACAATATACTCAGAATTCTCATTTGCATTGCAGAATGAGCATTCTATTGAGTCAAATCTATCATCAAATCTTTATATATAAGATTTGAAATAGCTATGTCCTAGTTGCAGCTGTATTATAGATGAGAATATTTTCTTTTTACATTTAATTGAACAAGATTTTCACTTGGGTTTTATTTCAAATCTTGAATAATGTATACTCTTCTTTTGTTTCTGTCAGCTTTCATTTCACTTGTCTAAACAAGATTCTTTTATTTTTCTCTTTATAAAAGATCAGGATATAATTTTTTGAATAGATCTGCTTAATTCTGCACTCTTTTTTACAGCTGAATCAGTCAATTCATTGTCATGAATATTCATATGAGCAGGAACTCAGTGTAGATGAATTATCAGCTTTGATATTCTTCTCTTTTGAATTTTCAAAACAGAGTTTAAGATCAGTTCAAGATTCATTTGATTATTATGAATCTGACTATTTCTAAGTCTTTTTAAAGTAGCTTGACTATCAGAGAATATTCATGTCTCTTTCAAACTATTTCCTCTTTTATGAGATTTTATTTCAATGAGTTTGAAAGCTTTCACTATTGCAAATAGTTCAGCATCAAAGACTTCAGATTCACATCCTAGATTTCAGAAATCTCAGATAAAATTGATATTATCTTCAGTATAAGCAATGTCTGTGACTAATCTATTCAAATTCTCATTTTTTAAGTCATCTGAATAACTCAGAATAGAGTCTTTTATATTGATTATAGAAATTCTCTTTAAATGCTGTTCATATTCTTTCTCTTTTGATAGTTCACTTATTTATAAGTCTATAAGAGATTCAAGCTTTTCTCTTCAGAGAGATAACTTCTCATTATCAACTTTTTCAACATTTAAAGAAGAAAATTGATTTTTAATCAGAGAGTATAGTCTGTACAGTTGGGAAGACATTTTCTTTGAAGAATTATTTTCATTTCAATCAAGAAATCTATTTCAATCCAGTTCATTTTCAGAGTTAATTGATGAAAATGAAGAAGAGACTCTTTCTCTGATTATATGATTTAAGCTCATCTTTATAACTCTCAGAGCATAGTTCATACAGGTCTTTTCAAATCTAATGGCAGAAGAAGGAATTGAAGCTTCAATTTTCATTGCTTTAATAGAAGATGATTTGAATACTTTCAGAATTCTTCTCAAGACTCTGTTTTACAGACTTTGAAAGAGTTCAGTGAAATTCCCTTGATTATTTTATCAAACTTGAACTTCATAATCAGCTACTGATGTAATACAGGCTATATATAACTCTCTCATAGCCTGGAAGAATAGATCTCTCTCTGTATTTAATAGTCTGATTATGTTGTTCAATAGTCTTTCTGCCTTGACAGTTCTTTGTTGAATGTAATATTTAAAATTTAACTTGAAGTTTAATCATACTTCTAATTATTTAACATTTACACTGAGTTTAATCTCTCTATTTAAAAGAGTTAGAGATAGTTCTTTCTCATTGAATCTAGAAAAGAAATGAATCAACTCAGTTTTATTCATATTAAATTGAATTTAATTAATATCTGCTCTAATAAAGATTTTCTTTACAGCTTCTTCAATCACTTTTAAATTCTTTTTAATAGTTTTTGAGCTGTAGACTAGATCAATATCATTCATATAACTCAGAGATCACACTATTCTCATATTTCTATTTTTGAATAGATATGCAGTGTATATTGCAAATAAAATGAGTGAGATTGAAGATTCTTGTGATACTTCTATTTTTATCTCAGTCTTGTCTTATTTCATTTCATCAAAGAAAAGTTGTATAATTCTTTTAGATATAAAACACTTAACTTATTTTATTAGAGAAAGTGACAGTTTTAACATCTTCAATGTCTGAATTAACTTCAACTTTGAAACATGATCAAATGCTTCTTTTATATCAATAAAAACTGCAGTTGAGATCAGATTCTCATACTTTGCTATTTAAATATTATGAACAACTGAGAGAACAGTGTCAATTACAGAACACTGTTTTCTATTCCTCATTTGTTCACTGAATAAAAGAGAATCACTGATAGAGCTTATAAAAGATAGTTAAGTAGCTATTATCTTTTCTAAAATCTTTTCTAGACAGTTTAATAGAGATATTACTCTATATGACTTGAGAATTGAAGTTTTTCTATTAGGTTTTGTAAGAATCACTCCAGTGGCTTCTCTCCAGCATTCAGAATGATATTCATTTTTCAAGAGATTGAAAAAGAGCTCAAAATATTCATTCTTTAAGTAGAAGTATGTATTTTGAATAATCAGGTGATTAATTGAATCAGGCTCTGCAGCAGTCTTAACTGGACTTGAGAAGATAGCTGACTCTAATTCATCTTCAGTAAGATCAGACCATTTCCAGTCATTTTCATCAATATAGTTGAGAAGTGACATATTCTCTTTCTCTGAATCTGAATCTGATGAGTTTTGAAAGAGAGTTCTTATAAAAGCTTGACATTTTTTCTCAAAAGAGTTTGCTGTATATGATTCATTCTGAAACTTATATTCTAAGATTGAAAGTTTTGCTACACTTCTTATTTTAGTATAGTTAAAAGCTTTAAAAACTTCTTTTTCTTATGCTTCTTCAAGAAATTTATTCCAGCAGTCTGTTTTAGCTTTTTTAATATCTGAAAAATATTCATTTCTGACAGCTTTGAACTCTTTATCAGAAATTATATCATTCTTTCAATCTCTTCTAGCAGTAGTCAATTGTTTTCTTTTAGATGTGATATTCTCATTTCATCAAGGTTTTGAATACTCAGAAGACTTTCTCTTTGAAATATTATTCTCAACACTTGCTAGAATAATAGATGTAATGAGCTTCACTCTATTCTCAAGCATTTCATTTGAGATATCTTGACCAGGATTTCAATACAGCTCACTCTGCCTTTCAGATTTTAACAGTTTTATACTTTCTTCAACTGCCTTCCAGTCAGCTTTTTCAAAATTAAACTGATTAGAGAGAAGAGGATTTTCACTCATTTGTTTCTCACTCAGTTCAATATCAAATTGAATAATCTCATGATCTGATTCTGATGTCTCATTTGAATCAATAAATCAGTTTACAAGTCTCTTTTCTATTAGATTTTGTGATATGAAGATTAGATCTATAATACATTTCTGTTTCATGTCTTTTCTAAAGAATGTTTATTGATCAGACTTGTTAACTAAATCTATTGAATGCTCAAAGATTCATTCAATCAGGTTATCAGCTCTTACTGCTCTTTTACATTCTTAATTTCATCAGGGATGATGTGCATTGAAATCTTCTGCAATTATAGAGTTTCTTAATGAAGTTATGTTTAGAAATCCTCTATTAATTATCCAGATGTTATTATTTTTCTTCAATGACTTTTTATTATAGATATTTATAAGCTCTATAGTATCAAACTCATTCTCTTTATCTATAATATCACTCACCAGAATATCAGGGTCAGACATGATATCAAATCTTAGATTAAATTGATATCTTGATCTCTTTCTTTCATAGATCACTACTCTTGACTTTATCTCAGACTTTTGAGATAAAAAGCAGTAGTAGCTTGAATGAGAAATAACATATTTTTGCTCAGCATTAAAATTCGGCTCCTGAAGCAGTATAAAATTAACTTTTTATTCAAATGCAATTTGAAGACAAGAATAAATGCAATTTAAGTTTCTATTTACATTATTTTGAATAAATGTGATTTTTGAAGAGTTTTTAAACTTTTTTTGTTGTTTTTATTGTATATTCATACTAAAAGAGAGTAGAGTAGAATCTAATCACTATTATCAGATAGTAGATTATAACTATTCTGAAAAGTAGAAATCTCAACTGCTTACAATATATCTAGTTTATCACCAGAGTCATTTCTCAATTCTCTAATCTTAATAGAAGTTTGAGGATTCAAATTCTGTTTACATTTAGCTGGAGAATTGGAGTTTGAAGATTTAGATAGTTAAGAGTTCCTTCTTTTTAAGCTTGCAGTTGTGAGTTTATTGACTTGACTATTCTCTTCAGTTCTAGATTTGCTTTGAGCTTCATCTTTTCTCCAGTTCTTTTGAGTTCTTGAAGTAAACATATATTCTTTTGAGCTAGATGCATGTTTTTCTTTGCAATTAGAGCATTTAAGCAGAGTATATTGACATATTTCATCTCTTTTTATGCATATTTCACATTTATGCTCACTAGTTTTGTGATCTCTGACACAGAATGCACATTTTGAGTCTCTGAAACAGGAGATTGCAAAGTGTTCATATCTTTGACAGTTTGAACACTGTGTTTAAGCTTTGAGATTCATTCTTGAGTCTTTGTATTGATGAACTCTCATTTTCAAACCTGCTACTCTTACTTTGGAGATTCTTGACTGTTCAAGTGTTCTTATATATACTAGAACAGAGGCATTTCTTCTGCTTTGTCTGAACTCAATTGAATTTAGTTATACAGACTCTTTTCTCAGTTGAATAGAGTTGTATTCTTCTAATTCATTTTTGAGATGTAGCATTTCTTCTTCACAGTCAAAAATTTCAACTGGAATATCATAAAGAATGAATTTGTCTCACTTTTCATCTCTCTCAGATAAAATTGTTGTGTTTAACAAAGATTTCACTACTGATTTGCAGAGATTCTCATTCTGAATAAGGAATTCTGCACTGAATTCAGACATTGTAGTCAGAATGATAGAGTTTTTAGAGAAGAATGGCTCAATTGAAGCTATAACTGGTTTTTGAACTTCAATATCAGTTATTAACTGAGAAAAGAACTGCTGATTAATTTCATTTCTGATTCTGAAAATGAGATTTGAGTTTAGCTTGTTTCTTTGCAAGATGTCCTGGTTTGAGACTTTGAGAATAAGTCTTCTATTTCTGAAGATTTGGAAGTTTTTCTCCTTTTGCATTTCTTTCTTCACTTTTCTATCAATAGAAGTATGACCATTATTCTTCTCAGTTTTCTCAGGATTCTGAGCATGTTTTGAGATAGCAGGTTTAGAGACAGCAGATTCAGCTGCTTGAGCATATGTTTTCTTCTGATTCAAAGAAGAAGAAGAAGTAGAAAAGAAGGAAGAAGAGCAAGATGAGAAGTCAGTGATTGTACACACTTTCTCTTTCTTTCCTTCTCTAACATTTTTCACTTTGTTATATAAGACCTATATATTATACTGATTTATTCAGTGTAGACCTCTTACATATAAGATTATATTCTGAAAGATCTGTGATCTGATACTTCTGTTCTTTATGATGCATTTGTGACAGAGAATATGCATTCTGATTGACTGATTTCATATTCTCTGTATTAATCTCATGTACAAATTCTTGTTTCAGCAGCAATTTCAGTGAAAGATCTGTTTAAAAGACCTTCTCATACTTCTTCAGAAGTTTCTTCATACACTTATTCTTCTATATATCTTTTATCTTGATTTCCTTCACTTTCAGGTTCTGTATAATATACAGAATGCTTTCAGATGAGGTCTTACAAATCATTTACTTTACTTATTAATGTGTAAGCAGATTTAATTCTTTTATATCAGAAGCATGAAATGTTCTTCTTATATCAGTTAATAGAATTGTATGAACTGTTTTCTTTCTATCAGTTAACTGTATATAATATCTACATCATTGAATCTGCACATTGAACCTTTGAAATCAATTGAGTCTGAGAATAAGGTTGTATTTCATGCTCTGCAGCTCTCACACTCAAATATAACAAGATCATTCTTCAAAGTGCAAAAGAACACTTACTCTTATAAGTGATATTAAATATTAATTATCAGGTAATCTTATGCAGCAGAAATTCTTCACTCAGCAGATCTCTTTCAGCCTTCAGATTATATAATTATCAATATATTATATACATGCTTCTGTATTCACTAACACTTTTACAGCTGTCTCTTAATTCTTACTCAAGTGCTCTTTATACATTAATATTTTAAGTCTCAAGACATTGAGATGAGTGTCTGCTTTATTCTCACTCACATCTCAGTCAGAAGCCTGCATTCTCTTAATATTCACAGAATTCAGAGAATTATCTAACATAAGCATCTCTTTCACTTTGAAGACTTTTCATAGAATATCAGTGAGTATCTCTGAGCTCACTGATTCTGCTAGTTTTTTAACTCTCTTACTTCTCTTAACTGAGCACACTGTGTGCAATCTTTTATATAATGATTTTGATATCTACAGTTGAAGCAAGCTTAATACTCACAATATCAAGATTTTCACTCAGAGAATTTCTTTTTCAGTAGATTCAGTTCTTTAGTGATGATATTCAGATCTAGATTCATTATATTCAGATGTATAACTTGTGTCATAGAAGTCTGATTATCTGTTCTCTTTTAAGATATACTCAATTGCAGTGTTTTCTGTTATAATTGACTCACTTGTTTCTGTATAATGAGAATATTGTATACTTTCTTCACTGTGTCTGATTATGAGATTAAGTATTTTCATTTTACTCTTAACTCAGATATAAGATCATGAATAAAGATCTGTAAACAGAAAGATATTGAAAGCTCTTCATTCAGTGTGAGATAGTGTAAGCTGAAGTGTGTGAAGTATGATATAAGATTACTTACTTATCTACACTCAGTGAAGTATTTATAACACTTGTCTTATATATTCACTTTCTCAAAGTTGTGTAAGATTCATTTGAAAAACTCATTTCATATTTATGAGAATGAATATTATTTCAGATCTGCAAGATTCATCTTTTCATCAGTTATTCATAATAACTTCACTTTTTCACATAGAAACACAGCAGATCTTAAGACATATTAGAATTCTGTTAACTGTCTATCTGTAAGTTCATGTTCAATCTGATAATATGATTATATCTGACTTAGCCAGCTGATTGCAGTATCATTTTTTCAGTTATTATTGAAGCGTGATAATTTCAGCAGATCTCTTAGCTTAATATATCTCATGTTCAGACTCTCATTCTGTGCAGTAATCTTCAATGATGTGTATACTTCTGAAGAGATTATAAACAATCATGATGAGATCTTCAGGTTTGACATGATTATCTATCTGTGTAAATGTTCAATCTCTCACTGCAGGTCTATAACCTGGTTTTCTCTATTCTTATTGATAATGATGATTGTGTCAGTGAACCTCTTCATAGTGAATACTTGATTCATAGTGAATATTAATTGTTACTTAACTTTCACCTCAGCCTGTCACTGTGTACACAAGACCTCAATTTTATTTTTTAATTCTTGTATATATACAGAGTTTCACTTCTGATTTGACAGTCTCAGCTGCTTTTCTTACTGCTTTGAGTAAAGTCTCTGAAAGATTCTGCATCCCTTCTGATTCAGATAGCAGAGAAGAGTGTTTATATTAACTAGAGAAGATGTTCATTTCAGTGATTTCTTGTTGATTGTACAATGTCTATCATTATATCATTATATTGTTATATCATTATATGATTATATTGTTATATGATTTCTGATTTTCATTTTCTGTTATCATCATACAACTTCAGTGATGATCATTTCTGTTTTTATTCTTTCAGATAGAGAGTGATGTTCTTTGAATCTGATTCACTGCTTACATTCTCTTTCTCACATCTCATCTATTCGCATACATGGCATTTGTCTGAATGTGAAGTTTTTCCTGAACAAGCAGAGTAGTATCAATTAAATGCTCTTTCACTTATCACTTCTTTATATGCTATCTTGTGAGATGTTTTAGAATCATGCTGACATGATAACTACAAATCACTTCATAGGCAGAATTATCACATTCTGAAGAAGCCTGCATTTCTCACCAGTTTTTAGACATGCTATCAGATGTGATTCAAAGATTGCTTTAGCCAGTGTATGATTACAGGCATACAGCGGCTTCTTATATACATTATACTAAATTAATTAGTGGCCGCTATGGCCTCTTCACATTCATAACCATATTCAGAAGTGTAAGCATTTTCAGAAGCGGCCGCGTTATTATCCGGCGGTCGTACGTTCTCCCGAACCACAATGTCACAAAATCTAATTGAAAAAAGATGTATAAACTGATTTATTAATTCAAATGAAATCTCAGAATCAGGTCATGAGATTATTCAATTTGATATTGAACTGAGTGAAAAATAAAGAAGTGAGAATTCTCTTCTCTCTAATCAGTATAACTCTGAAAAAGCTGATTGAAAAGCAGTTGAAGAAAGTGTAAAACAGCTGAAATCTGAAAAGCAGAGTGAGCTCTATTGAAATCAAAGTGAAGATATCTCAAATGAAATACTTGAGAATAGAGTAAAGCTGATTATATCTACTCTTCTAACAAGTATTAGAGAAAATATTTCACAGAAAAAGTCTTCTGAGTATTTTAAATCTTGATGAAATGAGAATATCACTTCTAAAAGAAAAGAATTAGTCACTGCTAAGAGAAATTGAAAGAATAACTTAATATCTAATGAAGAGTTCAAAGCTATTTAAAATGAAAATTTTTCAGATATTAAAAGAGTCAAAACACACTACTGGAATAAATTTCTTGAAGAAGCATAAGAAAATGAAGTTTTTAAAGCCTTTAACTATAGTAAAACAAGAAGTGTAGCAAAGCTTTCAATCTTAGAATATGAATTTCAGAATAAATCATATACAGCAAACTCTTTTGAGAAAAAGTATTAAGTCTTTATGAAACTTGTCTTTCAAAACTCATCACATTGAGAAGAGAAGAGGATGTCATTTCATGAATATATTAATGAAAATAACTGGGAATAACCTGAGCTTACACATAATGAACTAGAGTCAGCTATATTCTCAAGTTCAATTAAAACTACTGCAGGGCCTGATTCAATCAATTACTTAATTAGTCAAAATACATATTCTTACTTGAAGAATGAATATTTTGAGCTCTTTTTCAATCTCTTAAAAAATGATTATCATTCTGAATACTGGAGAGAAGCTACTGAACTAATTCTTGCAAAATCTAATAGAAAAGCTTCAATTTCTAAGTCATATAGAGTAATATCTCTGTTGAACTATTTGAGAAAAATTCTAGAAAAGATAATAGCTACTAGATTATCTTTTATAAGCTCTATTAATAATTCTCTTCTATTTAATAAATAAATGAGAGATAGAAAACAATGTTCCACAATTGACACTTTTCTTTCAGTTATTCATGATATTCAAGTAACAAAGTATGAAGACCTGGTCTCAACTGCAGTTTTTATTAATATAAAAGAGACATTTAATCATGTTTCAAAGTCTAAGATGATTCAAACTTTGAAGATGTTAAAACTGTCACTTTCTCTAATAAAATGAGTTAACTGTTTTATATCTAAAAGCATTATACAATTATTCTTTGATGGAATGAAACAAGATAAGACTGAGATAAAAATAGAAGTATTATAAGAATCTTCAATCTCACCTGTTTTATTTGCAATATACACTGAATATCTATTCAAGAATAGAGAGATGAAAATAGTGAGATCTTCAAGTTATATAGATAATATTGATCTACTCTACAGTTCAAAGACAATCAAAAAGAATTTAAAAGTAATTGAAAAAGTAGTAAAGAAAATCTTTGTTAGAGCAGATAACAATCTAATTCAATTTGATATAAATAAAACTGAGTTATTTCACTTTTTTTCCAGATTTAATGAGAAAGAACTAAGTCTGACTCTTTTGAATAAAGAGATTAAACTCAGTTTGAATATCAAATGACTAGGAGTATGATTAAACTTCAAGTTGAATTTTAAATATCATATTTAACAAAGAATTATCAAGGCAGAGAGACTACTGAAAAGTGTAATCAGACTATTAAATACTGAGAGAGGTCTATTCTTTCAGACTATGAGACAGTTATACATAGCCTGTATTATCTCAGTAGCTGATTATGAGATTTAAGTTTGATAAAATAATCAAGATAATTTCACTGAACTCTTTCAAAGTCTGTAAAACAGAGCTTTGAGAAGAATTCTGAGAGCATTTAAATGATTTTGTATTAAAGCAATGAAAATTGAAGCTTCAATTTCATCTTATACTATTCAATTTGAAAAGATCTGTATGAACTATATTCTGAAAGTCATGAAGATGAGCTTAAATTATATAATCAGAGAAAGAGTCCCTTCTTCATTTTCATCAATTAACTCAGAAAATAAACTGAATTGAAATAGATTTCTTAATTGAAATGAGAATAATTCTTCAAAGAAAATGCTCTCTCAACTGTATAGACTATATTCACTGATTAATAATTAATTTTCTTCATTAAATATTGAGAAAATTGATCATGAGAAGATATCTCTCTGAAGAGAAAAGCTGAAATCTCTCATAGACTTACAAATAAGTGAACTATCTAAAGAGAGAGAATATGAACAGTGTTTGAAGAAGATCTCTATAATCAATATAAAAGACTCTATTCTGGTTTACTCAAATGGCTCAAAAAATGAGAGTTGGAACAGATTAGATGCAGATATTACTTATACTGAAGATAATATCAATTTCATCTCAGATTTCTGAAATTTCAGCTGTGAATCTGAAGTCTTTGATGCTGAACTATTTGCAATAGTAAAAGCTTTCAAACTTATTAAGATAAAATCTCATAAAAGAGAAAATAGCTTGAAAGAGACATGAATATTCTCTAATAGTCAAGCTGCTTTAAAAAGACTTGAAAATAGTCAGATTCATAATAATTAAATGAATCTTGAACTAATTTTAAATTCTGTTATAAAAATTCAAAAGAGAAGAGTATCAAAACTGAAAATTCATCTGCACTGAGTTCCTGCTTATATAAATATTTATGACAATGAATTGGCTGATTCAGCAGCAAAAAAGAGTTCAGAATTAAGCAGATCTATTCATCAAACAGTCTTCTGATCTTTCACAAAGAGAAAGATAAAAGAATCTTGTTTAAACAAGTGAAATGAAAGCTGGTAGAAACAAAAGAAGAGTATACATTATTCAAGATTTGAGACAAAATCAAAGTGAAAATCTTGTTCAATTAAATGTAAAAAGAAAGTATTCTCATTTATAATTCAGCTGAAACTAGAATATGATTATTTCAAATTCTATATACAAAGATTTAATGATAGATTTGATTCAACAGAGTACTTATTCTGCAATGCAAATGAAAATTCTGAGCATATTGTAATTCATTGTGTATTATACAATAATCTCAGAGTCAGATTGAAGAAGAAATATGATTTAAATTCATTAAATTTGAGGTTCTTATTCTCAACTGCGACAGGAATTAAATACTTAATAGACTTTTCTTTAGAAACTCAAGCAGCTACAAGAAAATGACTGCATTCAGAAGTATCTGAATATGAAGAGGTGGAAATTGATTAGATATAGTCTGTTAAAACAGCTATGCACTATCTTTTAATAATTTTGTATTGTTATAGTCTCTCTTTACTGTACTTGTTCTTTTCTGTTCTTTTCTATCTATTTAATGTGTCTATCTTTAAGACTATGTTCTCTTTTCCTTTGTCATGATATTTTCAAATGATTTCAAAGTATCAAAAGGTGTTGAAATACTGTAATTTGTAAACAGTTTTTGTATACTGAGCTGGAATTTTCTGATTTTGTATATCTGAAATTGGTAAATGTATAATGGTTGACTTTATAGATATAGGAAAAACTCTGAGAACTAAAAGTCCTCAGGTAGATATCATAGGCTCTGACTGCATACATCTATAATTGAAGAATAATAATAATAATAATAATAAGACTTCAGTCACTTGTTCAGCATTCATCTTATTACAAGATTTCAATATTATATCTTTGCTTAATCAGTTGACAATGATCAGAACATGTTTACAATTCTTGCTCTCAGAGAGATTAACAGTGAAGTCAATTACGACATCTTATCAGATTCTATTAGAAATATCAAGTGATTTCAGCAGGTCTTTTCTACAATCTTTTCATAAGATAAGAGAGAAATAATAGTTGCAGTTTTGAATAAAGCATCTGATACTGTTCAATATCTCAAATTAGTATAATTCTTGAGAGATTATTCAATACAGTTGTTTATAATCTGAAGAGCTGATTATACACAAATGATGCATCTCTTATATTATTCAGATGTGTAGAAGTTCACAATGAGAGACTCAGTATCATTCACAGAATCACAGAGTGTTATTATCATTGATTAAATATTCTGAGATGTCAGTTCTTATACATAGTTCTGAGAAGAATCAGAGTGCTTCTTGATATACTGCCTTAGTGAGTGCTTGAAGAAGTTCATCAGTTTGAGCTGTTATATGTCACAGTTCATTCAGTGTAGATTCAGAAGAAGTTGAGATATCAGTGTTAATATCAGTGTCAGTTCAGAGAGAGAGTAGTCTAATTGAAGAAGTGTGTATAGTGTTGTGAGTTGTCTTATCATAGTTAACTAGTATTTTTAGATCTAAGAGCTAGTGCACTCAGTTTATTCAGTGAGTGTCTGTTACAGCAGATGATATATCTTACTCTTATTATAAAAGAGCATCTATCATCAAGTTCTGACTGCCAGAGCAGTAGTGTATCATGAAATGAAAACAGCTCAAGAGCTCAGATTATCATATCTGTTATTTAATAAGCTTACAAGTGATTGTGAAATGCTTGAGATTCGTATAATCTGTGATTATCTCAAATTTGAAGACACTTCAGAGTTCAGAGTCTTATTCTTCTAGACAGTGTGCTATTGTAACCAGTTTCTTGTTATAGATCTTGTAGTTGCATTTAGTGAGACTCAGTTTCTTTGATATAAAGATACATGATTGTAAGACATCTTTATCATCATATTATAATATAGCTCGCTCTGTAATATAGTCAGAAAAGTCAGCTTCAATAACTGTTTTATAATCAGAGTTAAATATCATTAACAGAGAGGTATTGATAAACATCTTCTTTATTCATATAAATGCAGCTTAAGTGCCTGCTGATCACTGCAATACTGAGTTCTTCTTAAGAAGTTCTGTAAGTGATCTTGTAATATCTTTGAAGTTTTCTATAAATTACTGATAAAAGTTAGCAAATCTGATGAAGCTTTATACACTCTTCACAGTATGTGAAACTTTTCATTCAAGAATGATAGAGATCTGCTCAGAATTTATTCAGATTTTCTTATCACCTTCTATGATAAAATTTAGATATTTTATACTCTTGACTTTAAAATCACACTTGTCAATATCTATCAGTAGTTCTGCTACTTACAGTCATTATAATACTATTCACACATGTTCTTGATATTCTTTTCTGAACTCATCAGTGAAGATGAGAATGTCAGCAAGATAAGTAGATACAAATTCATCAAGAAAATCTCAGAGTGCTTAGTTAATATACTTCTAAAATGTACTGAGAATATTAGTCAGTTTAAAGAGTGTGACTACTTATTCAAAGAGACTATAACATGTTCACAATGCTGTAAGTCATTCATCTTCTTCAGTGATATGAATCTTATAAAATGTGATGATAATATCTAGCTTTGTAAATTATTGAGCTTGTCTGATGTATGCTAGAATTTCATTGATGAGAGATAAAAGATAATAGTCTTTCTTTATCAATCTGTTCAGACCTCAATAGTTCACACAGAATTGAAGTTCTTCATTTGATTTCTTTGCAAAGAGAATAGAAGCTGCAGTGAAAGAATTGCTAATATATATAAATCTCTTATTCAACAAATCATTGAGTGTCTTCTGAAGAAGAAGAAGTTTATCTCAGAATATATTATAGAGAAGGTCTCACAGTGATTTGAAATTCTTATCATTCTTCTTTTTCAACTTGATACTGTTATTCACTTCTGAGCCTTGTAAGAAAGTATATTTATAATGTTATCTTGTCAGAAAACATCTAGATATTTTTGATATTATTGAGAGAGTTTTGTATGACAATCTGTTATTGTAGTACAGAATAACCTTTCTAGAGCTTTCTTAATATCAGTAAGACTGATAGAATAGATTGTTATATAATTCTGCTATCAGTGACTTTGTCAGCAATCTTGTCAATGACTTCTTTTTTGAAGCATTTCATAAGTATTAACAGAGATCTGTGTCAGATTCATAGTCTTGTGAACATCATCTTCATGAATTCTATCATTATTAGAGAATATTAAACTTCTCTTTTAAGTGTTCAATAACATGCCTTGTTGAGATAGTCAGAAAAGTTCTAGCATAAGATTATAGTTGAGATTATCAACTTTATATATATAGGCATTTTCACATTAATATTCTCTGATATCTATGTTTAGTTTTATCATATAACAGGTGCAAACATCTCTTGAGTCATTAAATCCTGCAAGGAGTTAAGATTTTAATAAGGGAATACACTGAAGATTATAACATCTTAGAACTGAAGATTTAATTATTGCATAATAGCATAGACTGCTGTCTATTATGACTTTCATATTATACATGTTATCTATCACAGTAGATACAAGAATCACATTCATTGTCATTTTCTCTTCAAATCATTGTCATCCGACCTCTTCAAGCTCCTGTTTGTGAATTTGAACAGAAGCTAATCTTTTCTCTGCTTTACTGAGATGTTCTCATAGTTATCTTCTGAATCTTTCTTCAATGTAATATAATTGATGTGGACCGCCGGCACTGATCTTTCTTTTGAATAAGAAGATACATAGGCTGATCAGCAGTTGAAACTGATATATTCTGATCAGTTACAATTGATACACATCTCTTATTAATGTTGATTAATGACTTCTTTGAGAGTGATTCTGAGGACTTGAAAGCTTGTTCAGGTGATGAAGATTCTTGTTTATGCATAAATATTTAAGTCTACTCAATTCATGGCATCTGTATTATTATTATTATTATTATTCTTAAGTGCAGATGTATGAGTGACTGAGATGTAATATCTTCTACTGCTGTTCTGTATACTCTGAAGCTTGGTAAGACAGTCATTCAATATTCAGAGTTGTATGCAGAAGTCTTCATAAGTCTGGTCATCATCTATACTTATAAGAATCTATAAAAGTTTGAAAGTTAGTATCTTCTTGAGCATGCTAATCTTCATTTAATTCTTTCAACATTAATCACCTGCTTCTAGAATCTTGATGTTGAAATCAGAGATGAATGTTATGAGAGAAGTATTTCTCTGTCAGACACTCTGTAACTAATCTAATACTTTCTGTTGCATAGCAGTGTCTCAGAACAGAACATCAAGATATTTAATAATGTTATCAGATATATATAACATCAGTTCACATGTTTTTATTCATGAATGAAATTTCTATCTCATGTGATTCTTCAATTGACTATTGATATATCAATATTGATTAGTTAATGAACTAATGATATCTATATCTACACTTAGTTTCATGAGCATTTTCAATCTTTATGATGAATAGAGAGTGAGATTAGAAGCATTGAAATATGCAGAAGTATCTAGGCATTTCTTCAGTGTTTATGTTATATCTGATTTAATCAGTGTTGAAATTATCCGTGTAGAGATTTCTTGAGAGAATCATTGAATTTCTTTGTATTAATATTGTTGAGTTGCATGCATATCAGCTATCTGTTGCTATTGTAATTTCAACATTGCTCAGAGTCACTGTGATACTATGTCTATACTCACATTTAAGAGTTCTCTCATATGATCACTAGACATAGCTATATCATTCATCAGATGTATGATATCTGTGCTTGAGACTTCTTCAGAATCAGAAGTGTAATTGTATGAATATCTTATACATCTAAGGTGTTAGAACTCTCAGATCATTCACTGACATTCTTTTATAAGATCTTATTCTTTTTGTGAGATCTTGTTACAGGGTCAGAGTGACTGATGAGTAAGCTTCTATCTAGAAACTCGGTATTCACTTAACTGATTATTCATTTCTCTTTTTCTTACACATTATTATATGTTCAGATATCTTCTCAATGAATAATTATTTCTAATAAGAAGAAGATAAATGTTTTCCAAGTATAAGTAGACTGACCGTGTAACCGTGTCTGGGACCAGGACCAGATTTTTTGATAGTCTTATTACCAATTCGACTGATTCCATTACACAGTTTTAACATTAGATAGTAGTCTCATACTGTCTCAGTGAGACTTACTGTTTACTCTTATCACATTTTTCAAATGAGATCATGATTTCCACTTCTTAATTTAAATTATTTTTATTGCTTTAAATGACTTTAAATCTCATTTAAGTGTTATTAAAAAGTGTTACTTTTTAAAAAATTAAAAATAGTCTAAAGAAAACCTTAAAATGTCTAAAAATAGTAACTTTATGTCAAGAATGAAACTAAATGGAATCAAATGAAATCACTTTCTCATTTTTTTCAAGTCATGGTTTCATTTTAAGATCTGATATATAGTCACTTTACATGTTTTTTTGATAGCCAGTCCCAGCGGGATTCACGCCAAGAAATGTATGAAACCAGACCAAATGGGATCAAATGTGAAATTCATAGTCCCGGCGGCCAGTCTAAGTATAAGAGACCTACACTGAATAAATCAGTATGATATTTATAGGTCTTATAATACAAAAGTGAAAAATGTTAGAGAAGGAAAAAAGAGAAAGTGCAGGACTCAGTGATCAGAGTAAATATTTGTAAACACACATGATAAAGCTTCAGAGCGGAAGAATAGAAATTCTGTTGATTTTTCAGCCAAGGATCAGTGACTGAGAATCGGAGCTTTCGGCAGGAATCTATGGAGTGTAATGAAATAGTCTATATGATTGATCGGGCGCAGCCCGCCACACTGATAGAAATAAAAGAAGAGTATACATTATTCAAGATTTGAAACAAAACCCAAGTGAAAATCTTGTTCAATTAAATGTAAAAAGAAAATATTCTCATCTATAATTCAGCTGAAACTAGAACATGATTATTTTAAATCTTATATACAAAGATTTGATAATAGATTTGATTCAATAGAATGCTCATTCTGCAATGTAAATAAAAATCCTGAGTATATTATAATGTATTGTGCACTATACAATAGTCTCAGAGTCAGATTGAAAGAGAAGTATAATGTAAATCAATTAAATATGAGGTTCTTATTCTCAACTCAGATAGAAATTAAATACTTAATAGACTTTCTGTCAGAAACTCAAGCAGCTACAAGAAAATGACTGAAATCAGAAATATCTGAATATGAAGAGATGGAAATTGATCAGATATAGTCTGTTAAAACAGCTATATACTATCTTTTAATATTTTTATTTTGTTATAGTCTCTCTTTACTGTACTTTTTCTTTTCTTTTCTGTTCTTTTCTATCTACTTATTTAATGTGTCTCTCTTTAAGGCTCTGTTCTCTTTTCTTTTATCATGATATTTTTAAATGATTTCAAAGTATCAGAAGATGTTAAAATACTGTAATTTATAAAGAGTTTTTATATTCTAGGCTGAAATTTTCTGATTTGCATATCTGAAATTGATAAATGTATAATAGTTAACTTTATAGATATTAGAAAAACTCTGAGAACTAAAAGTTCTCAGATAGATATCATAGTCTCTGACTGTATACATTTATAATTGAAGAATAATAATAATAATAATAATAACTATTTAACATATCTTAAAATAAGATCATGACTTAGAAAAAATAAAAAAGTGATTTCATTTAATTTCATTTAGTCTCATTCTTAGTATAAAGTTACTATTTTTAGACATTTTAAGGTTTTTTTTAGACTATTATTAATTTTTTAAAAAGTAATGATTTTTAATAATGCTTAAATAAGATTTAAAGTCATGTAAAGCAATAAAATGAATTTAAATTAAGAAGTGAAAATCATGATCTCATTTAAAAAATATAATAAGAGTAGATAGTAAGTCTTACTAAGATAGTATAAGACTACTATCTAATCTTAAAACTATGTAATAAGAGTAATTAAATTGATAATAATATTATTAAATATTTTGATTCTGATTTCAGACAGTCACACGGTCAGTCTAGCTGTAACAGTCAATGCATTTATAGTAAAAGAATCTCTCTATATATTATAGAAAAACCAACTTTTCCGAGTAAAATGCCCTGTAACATGACCTCATATGATGTAAGGGGCCTACGCCGAATGGATCGGTATGATATTGATAGGTCTTATATAACAAAGAGAAAAACGTTAGAGAAGGAAAGAAAGAGAAAGTGTGGGAATCAGCGATCGGAGTGGATATTTATACGCGTACGCGGTGGCGTACGCGGTGGAACTTCGGGGCGGAAGAATAGGGGTTTCCGTACGCGGTGGAGCTTCGGGGTGGAAGCATAGGAATTCCGTAGGTTTTCGGCCGAGGATCGGCGACCGAGCATCGGAGCGGTAGGAATCTGTGGAGTGTAACGGAATAGTCTATATGTTTGATCGGGCGCAGCCCGCCACATATGATATCATATACACCTCATCAAAACGAATTCATCTGAACAGTCAGCTCTGCAGCCTGTACAGCTCTGACATTAATCTTCATTCTTTTCTTTAGAGACATTCTTTACTGTATTTACATTCTTTATACTCTTCTCTACATTCATTTCAATCTATATATTCTTTAATATACTCATTTCATGTGCTGCTGCTCAGTGTGTGAGGATTCTCATTCTCTCAGTGAGTTTAAATAGCCTCAATTCAATGCATTATTCTGTACATGCTCTACATGCTGTTAAGCTCAACATCACACATGTCAGTCACATTCAGTTCAAATCTTCTCCTCATTATTGAGAAATGTAGCTGCTTTTATACTCAACTCACAGCAAGTTCAGCTGTCACACTGTGATACATGCTGTGAAGACTGTTCATCTCATCTGTTTTACACTGTCAATCATGTCTTCAAGAACTGTAATGACTGTCAGGCTCTCAATTGTGAACATGTCTGTAATGTTAAATACTGTTATTTAGCAGCTATCACAGCAGTTGCTGTAATAGATAAGTCTACTGATCATATACATGCACATTCACTAAAGCAGCCAGTCCTTGATAGCCTTAACACTTGAACCAGCTTAACTATTCCTGAATCAGCTGTTAATTCTTCAATCACTTACAGCTGCTGATCTGTTCTCTGCAGCTTTCACTTCTACACTTATCACTGTCAATCACTTGATTTTATCTGAATGAATGTCTGCTGCTCTGTCTGCAGAGCTAAGCATTGAATTGATAAATATATACATAGATTGTCAAAGACTCTTTCAGTGTTTTTCACATGCTGTGCAAGAGATGCTGTAAGACTGCTATCTGTCAGAGAACTCTCATCAGAGTTATATAAGCTGTTTAATGATAATACAGCAGATGTGAAGTATGTCTGCAAGTATATTCAGAACTATAACTCTGCTCTGACATTTATCTCTCTTAAGTACAAGCACAATTTATGCCTGGATCATCTGGCTACTAACAGCTCAGTGTTATTTTAAATACAGAGAGAACTCTATCATCTGTAAGAGTTATTAAAGCCTCAGTCAGATGATGATATCTGTTTTATATAAATATAAAATCATAATCTGCAGTTTGATGCAGATATTGTAAATAATGTGAACTCTGTCATACATTCTAGTGTGTTTAATTATATCTATATTGTATTACTTAGTATTCATTCATTTACTTTTTCATATTCTTCTATTATGTTATTGAATGCTAATGTTTCCAAGATTAATTTCTTTTATTCAGCTTTATCAGTTCACATGAGGGATACTATAAGACAGCTCTACTGTGTGTGTCAGTTTGAACCCTGTTGTACAGCTGAAGACAGACAATGACTGTTGCTGTGAGAATCTGTCTACTGTCTCAGAGATTACAGTTGTTATACAGAATAGTTCTAGCAGCATTCATCATCTTGTAAGAAATCCCGCTCCTCGCGGATCCTTTACCGCTATTCCTATCTCTCAAGTAACCAATAGGGTTAGCGGCGCTCGGCTACATACAACTATATAGACTGGATCAATGATGATGATTGACAAGAGTGTGATCAAGCGTTCCACCACGAACTCGCTTAATTTTTCGAATAAGAACCCGCCGGTAAATCCATCGAAGAGCCCTCAATCATACGAGCATTTTGACCCCATCGCCGACCGCATATCCCGTGTGGTGGTGGAGTTATCCAGCCAAATGTGAACCAGACATTGTTCAAAACTCCTGTGTGGGATTATCCCCCATCCACCCCTACCACACCACAACCCCGGGCCAAATTACCATACAAATTGTAAGGCAATGAGACCTAGCCATATGTGCCAATCTTCTCAATTTTGAAAGATCTCTGACCTGTAATTGTGGAGATATCTGAGAAGTAACTTCCATGAAAACCCTGTCTATCTTTGATATTTCAAAACATCAACATCAAGTCTCACCCATGTAATGTGACTCACCACTCAACAAACTCATTCACTCAATGAACTTCAAAAAGCACTCTATAGAGCTGTTAATTTTCAATCATAGCACAACAATGCAATAAGATATTAATATTATTTATTAAAGATTAAAACTATATGCAGAATACATTATATAAATATATATGATTAATTCAGAGAACAGTTGCTTGGCCTAATAATCTACTCAGAATATGAAACTTGTAGTTTTAAAATGATTGAATTGGATTGCAGTGTAGAAGATGTCAGAGAAGAAATATCATTTGATTTCATCACAGAAATCTATGTATGATACTTATTACTGCTTTCAGAAGATTGTATAGAGCTTCTACAGTGTTTTAAGCTCACTGTTGATCTTCTTGTAGATCATTTTGAGATCTCTGTGACCACCTGCTTTGCTAACTGTGCTTTATAATGTTTAGTAGCACATTCTTTCATCTCTTTTTACAGTTGAAGCTTTCATTCATCTCACTGTTATTTCTCTATAAGACATTTAGCTGCAGCTGCAGCTTTGACCTTCTCACAATGTTGAGTATCTTCTAATCATTGCTTCTTACATTGTTTCTTTCACTTCATAAGCTCTATCTGCTTTTACTCACAAAGAATCACTCATTGAAGCTTCATATTCTTCTTGTGTGTCTGATTATTGATTTTTACAGCTTCATTAGCATCTGCTTACTCTCTCACAGTCTGCACCTTGATGAGAGAAAAGAGTTGAGTAAGTGAGAGATTTGATGAATTAAGTAATCTTATATATTTACTTCATTTGCATCATTTTCTCTCATTATTTAGAGCAGTCTGAAGATTCCTATTCTCTATTAAGAGAATCTCTCTGTTTAGAGCAATATTCTCTTCAGCACAGAGAATTTTTTTAATATCAACTGAAAGTCAGTGATGATGTTGATTTGTCTGCTTTATCAGGCCTTTGTAAAGCTTGTATAGATGTAGATGTACACTGCTGAAGCAGTTCTAAGAGTGTAAATGAACATGATTAAATCTTTTTGAGAATGTGAGTAGAATCTATAGAATGTATATCAGTGACTATGAAGACAGATTTGATATTTTCTGCAGTTGTAGAGGTTTCTCATTCAGCATGAAATAATCATCAAAAATCTCGCTTTGTGATCTGAATAAAGCCATAGTCAGAATATGTATAGGAATCTAGTTGATCTGAATATGTCTTTGCAAGTGAGTCAAATATTCCAACATCTAGTGACTGTAAACAGTGTGTAGAGTGAGGAGAAAGAATAGCAAGTAAAATTCAATTTCAATCTGTGTAATCAATGAATATTATATTTATATGAGATGAATGATCATCTAATATAAGCAGATAGTAATGATTTCATGCTTTTTGCTTTATATGAGGATCAAACACCTGTTTCAGCCAGGTTAATTCATATTCATTATTACTTCATTCATTTTTTGAAGCAGCAAAGTATGTCTGATTCTTTTTAGAATCAAAATCTTCAAGTCATGTATCTTGCATATCTCTTGATTCCCCGTGATAAATGAGTGCAGATGGAATTATAGTTTCATCTGTATAAATATCAGCAAGCAGAGAAATGAATTCTCTACTGTCATTCTGCACTGCTTCAATTATATGCTTCTATTTGAGAGCTTCTATAGAAACAATTCACTTGAGGGTATGAAGAAGGCTAAGAAGAAAGTCTTTTTCATCAAAATTGTAGATGTTCTGAGATACAATATTATACTTCTTGATGTTCTTCTACAACCATTCAATAAAAGTTAGTAAAAAGCTCATGAAATTGCACATGAAAAGAAGCAAAAAAACTGTAATTATAAGAATAAAGAATTGTTCAAAATAGTAGCTATTATCTGCCTGTTTTCTCTTTTAATTCAGAGTATAAAGATAGATGCTCTTGATCTTTGTTTTATACTGCTCATAAAAGTGAGACACTCAGTTAATTCCTACTTGTGTCTTGATAATCTTAAATACAAAATTGCACAGTATTTGAGATATCACAGGGAAGCTGCAATTGAATAACTGATTAATATGAAATAGAAAACATTATTCTTCAGTATTTGTGAGATTCTGATAGTAAGTTGATGTTGTCTCTGTTCTGAAGATCTGTTGATCTTTGAACTGCTGTATTAAGATAATATGATTGATTCTGAATTTCTTTGCAACTGCAGCATATTTAGAAATCAATTATTAATTCAATTGAGTGATTGCTTGCTTCATAATCGCTTCATTGAGTGGCATGATGAGTGATTGAAGTTAAAGAGTTGCAGAGATTCATGGAAAAAATAGCAGTTTGTTGAGTGAATGAGTTCATTGAGTGATGAGTCATGTTACCACCCTTCTCAATCTGGCCCACCTTCAGCAGAAAAATACAAAAAGATACCTCAGTAACAGTATCAAGCATATAATCAATGAACACATCTGAAGTGCATTCTCCGCGAAAACCCTGTCTATCTTTGATGTATCAAGACATCAACACTGAGTCTCACTCTCATACTGTCTCTTTCAATCTGGCTCATCCCCGGCAGAAAAATACAAAAAGATACCTCAGCAACTATATTCAATACATAATTAACAGACATAACAACTATAAAATCAGTATATTTCAAGGTCTGACTGAGCCTTTGATCCCTGCACAGTGAGATATATTAAATCTAGTTTTAATATCTCAATATTCAATAGATTCTGCAAGGAATTGAGAACAGCAACACTAGATTTCTATTAAATTTGAGAATTAACTCTATATTAATATAATCATTGACAAAGTCTTCTATTTTGAGATGTAAATAACCAGTTCCTCTACATTCTACTGACAATATTTATATTATTATATAGAAATAGGCTTATATTCTCTATAATATCAAGACTCTGAACAGGGAAAGTCTTGATAGAGAATATACAGTAGTACATATCTTAGCAGTTTCTGTGAAAGGTGTAAAGCTTGTGTGATTGAAAGGTTGCCAGCTTGTGAAAAGTTATATGATGAATGAATTAGTAAGCCAGATCATGTGACCTGACATCTTCACTTATCAGAGTAACTATACACAATGCTTTATACAAAATTCACCTTCAAATCAAGTACAGGTATAAAAAATGACTGGAAAATGTGTAGTAATGAAAAACCAGTCATGAGATATATCATTTTATATCTCTCTATTCTTCTATCTTCTTTATATTCTCTTTTAAACATGTATGTTTTAATGTGTCAAGTGATTTAGTAAGCTCATTCACCGCATTCTCAGCAGATGAAACATATTGAATAGATATCTTGTTCTTGTGAACAAGAGTCTGAAGAAGGTGGAATCAGATCTCTAAATACTTTGAGCAGTGTGAAATTGCTTCAGAAGAGGATAGCTCTATGATGAACTTATTATCAGCATGAATTGTATAAGTCAGACCATTGACTGTAATGAGAATGAGGTGACAATTGACATTCAGATTGTTGAGATGAGATGAGATGAATTCAGCATCTTCTAGAAGCTCTCAGAGACAGACAAGCTCATATGCGGTCTTGAAGAATGCAATATATTCGGTCTCTGTTGATGACTTGAAGACCTCTGTTTGCCAGCAGCTCTGTCATGCAACGGGGCCACCTGCCATGTAGATGATATAATCAGTGGTTGAACGGGATCCTGGATTCCTACCGGCTCAATCGGCATCTGCATATGCTACAGGTTCAATTTCAGCACCTCTGTAATAGGGTATACCCTCATTGATTGAACTCTGTAGATATCAGAGTGTACACTTGTATGCAGCCCAGTTCTTTGATGTAGGTCAAGAGCTGAATCATTCAAGAAAGCCTGCAGTGAAGCTCATATCAGAATGTGTATTAAATGCCAGATATTACAGAGATCTGATATCAGATTGATAGAATCATAGTATAAAATCTGCTGTGTATACAATCAGTTTCTTATCATGATTCATGAAATTGACATTCTTCTTCATAGAAGTGAATGTAGAATGACAGTCATTCATTGAGAACTTCTTCAGAAGATTTCTTACAAAGAGAAGTTAAAACAATGTTAATAAAGTTGAATCTCTATTAATCTTCATTTCTAGATAGTGATTGAAGTTCTCTACATTCTTAATCTTGTAATAAGCAGCTATTTCAGCTTTGACCCAGTTCAGATCTTTGATTTTCAGGCTGTAGAGATGAATATCATTCACATAGATGATTATATAGATCTGTCTTTCATCATGAATAAATAGTCTGATATCATAGAGACTGACATGAAAGTCTGAGTACAATAGCATCTTTCACAGCTTCTCATATTATAAGAGTGCTGCTTGCTTAAGACTGTAGAGTCTCTGCATCAACTTACACACAAGATTACCACAGTCTTCACAGAATTCTGTGAGTTGATTTATATATATCTGTTCATCAGCAGGCAGTTGAGTATTCAAAAAAGCAGTTATCATATCTATCTGCAGAACATACCATTCTCAGAATACTGACATTGTCATGAGAGCTTGTGAGATGAATGCAGAGACAACAGATGCAAAGATTCTTGAGTAATTAACTCTCTTCTGTTGAAGATTTCTGCAGACAACTCAGCAGGCCTTATAGCAGATAATCTCACTCATATTATTAAACTTTTTATCAAATACTCATTGACTGTGAAGGACACTCATTTGTAATGTTCTCTTAATCAGTTATCAGATCTCTATCTATTTCAAACAGTTGATCTCTTTAACACAGGTCTTGTAATAATACTTTCATTTCATAAAAGCTTTGACACATGTGAGGTTTTTCAGAATCAGAAGTACAGTGATCTCAGAATCAGTAAGTAGATCTTTAAGACTGTCTCTCACTGAAGCTTCTCTCACTGTAGTGATATTTCTTATAGATGTTGAAGAATCATCAGATTCAACTGTGAGTTCTGAGGAATTCAGTGTATTCTGCACGCCCCGGTGGCCGAATGGTTAATGCGGCCACCCGGTAGCACCTTGGCGTGGGAAACCAAGGCGCGTGGGTTCGAAACCCGCAGGGGATACATTAAATCCGGAACTCAAGCACCTCAGGTTTCTAATAAATACAGAGATGTACAAATCGCTCCAATGAATTGCTCTATGTTCCTGGGCTGGGAAGTTATTATCGCATGTATCTAATTGTCACTCCTTTGTATTTTCCTATGTTCTTGTTATCTTGGCGTGGTCTCAACACCTGTATTTCCTCCTGTATAATCAACACTTGACCTGTATTTAACATCACGCAAGGACTCATCATAAGCTCCGCTTGCATATGAGTATAATGGAAGAATAAGAATAATAATAATAATAATAGTGTATTCTGCACTAAAAAGGTAGATATTCTTGTGAAGATATCACAGTCAATTCATAAATTATTAGTGAGTATACAAAATAATGAACACTCAGGTTGGATTTTCTCATCAATAAACAGATCATCAATTGATGAATCAGAAATCATTGCAATCTCTTAACAGACTGCAGTGAGTAGGCCTGATGTTACTGAAGGAATTGCTGCAGCCGCTTTACAGACTGCATTGAGTAGAACCTTCAGGTTGTGTGAAGTAGTTAGTATTGATGAATCAGCAAGATGAAGATTCTTCTGAAAGATGATGTCTTTTGATATGTATAAACATCTGTTAAAGAGGTTCATCAATCTATAATTGATAAAATCATCATATTTCACAAAAATCAACTCTTTGAAATGAGAAGTCATCTTATTGATGAGCTTGAGAACTATCTTCAAGAATGCTTTGTAACCTCATCAGCAAATGTCACATGCAGAAGATAAAGCTCTAAGCCAGGCCTCATACAGTGTAATCAGCTTTGTATTTTCAGAGCTCTCATACAATATTATTGAGATTGATATAAGGTTAAGCAGCTCTGTGACTCTAATAACTGCCTCATCATACATCTTTTCCAGAGCTGAAGAGTCTATTAATAGTGATCAGAACTTCTCAAGAATTAAACTAATTGATTATTCAGATACTTTATCTTACTGTGAAGTATAAGAAGAAGTCAGCTCTCATTTTATTTCTTCACTGAGCATATATGTCATAACTGCATTGAAATTCAATTCTTCACAGTCTGAGTGAATGATTGCAATGTCACATCTCAGCAGATTCTTGATAAATTGATTGAAGATCTGTATATATCTCAACATCTCATTCTTGCATTTCAATAGAAATATTCACCTCATTCAGATAGCATCATCTGTAATCATCATTGCAAGCTTCTTGTCAGTATAAGATAATATATCATTCTCAGTTTCAAGAGTCTCACTATCACTGAATATATTCACTCAAATCTTCAAGACCTTGCAGATGGCATGATGTGGTGTGAAATCCTTGTAGAAAGCACATTTCTGTTGAGTCTTAACACATGTAGCACTGAATGATAATTTTTTCAGACTGATAATGACTATATCAAATTGCAGGTCTCTGATCATTTTTAATATACTATTTTTACTGATATGATCAAGTCAATGATGTCACTCATCTATTGAAAGCTGTTTCAAAAGAACTGCAGATAATCAAGATGAAGATGAGATAATAAAGAAATCAGTATCTGAATTCTTAGAATTGATTAACTATTCAATCCTCTCACAGCTGAAAGGCCTCAAAGACCCTGCACTCAGATCATAATCTGTTGAGATTGTCTTTGATTTTGAAACAGCCACATATGCCACTGCTTCATACATTGAGTTGTTCATTATCTCATGAAATGTCAGTGAGCTGTTGAATAGAATGTAAATATTATTGTGAGACAGATTGATGTAGAAGATATCACTGTTAATAGATAACAGAAACTCAAAGTAGTTTCTAGTGTTAACTTGTATATCACAGTAAATATAGCTCTGGCATTTCATAAGTTCAGTGAAGATTAGATTTGCAGATAGTCCTGATACATAGTATACATGATTGAATTCTATCAATCTTTCACTCACTGAGATGAATGCAGTGCTGACACTCTGAACCTTCAGAATGACCTTATTGATCACTTGAACTATTGAATTATTGATTGCTATAAGTTCTGAAAATCATGATTTATCACTCACTATGTGACATCCAGCGCCTCTATCTCATATAGTGAGGGAATTCTTGTGAGGTTTCATAAAACAGGCTGGTACATTGATAATCTCTGCAAGGTTTGTTATCTGATAGGTCTCTGATGTATCTGTAGTAAATAGTTGAGTTCTACCTTTACTATTGTTCTTTTTCTTCTTTTTCTTGAATTTCTTTATTCTCACAGTATTGTTTATTCTTCAATTATTCAGAGCACTGTCTGAATTGATCAATCAACAGATGTCAAAGTGAGATCTCTCATATTCAGAACATGTAGATGAATTGCCTGATCTCTGATAATTTTAAAAGCTCTCTTGTGAACTGTCACAATCATATTCAGTACAGCCTTCACAGGCCGAATTCAATGTATTGTTGTTAGAATTGATAGGTGTAGTGATCATTGTAGCTGTAGTTGCTGTTATAGCTATTGTAGCTGTTGTAGTGAAGTTAGCCGCAGAATCTGTATTGTGTAGATTCTTTTTATCCTTTGAAAAATTAAGCCGCGAACAAATCTTCTTCATGAGAAGATCAACATTCAATATCTCAGATATGGATTTGAAATCCTGTATCTGCTCTATCTTCTTCTGAATATAATTCCTTCAATTGTTAAGTAGAACTGAGTAGAAGGTATTAAATATTCACACATCTGAGAAGAAAGCATTCAACATCTTCAATTTTGTAATGACAGACCGGAATTTATCAAAGAATGTGTGTAGATTGATGACCTGTGTGTTATCAAGAGACATGAATTTCAGAACTGTCTCACCATGTAACTGTATTTTAAGAATAGAGTATTGCTATTCAATCACATTTCATAGAGTATAAGCAATCTGATTTTCATCAAATTTGAAGAAACATGATCTGACACCTGCACTCAAGGAGTTCAAGATGAATGTATAGAGTCACTGATTTCTGGCATCTTAGAATGATGCTCATTTATCATCTTTTTATAGAGAGTTCTGAGTCTGTCATTTCTCTATCATATATCAACACTGTGCATCAACCAGTTTCAATTTCATGAAGATGCTTCATGTGATATAATTGAATATATCAGTTAGACTGTTTAATCTCAGAGTATTCTTGACATCTTTCTTGAATTAAGAGATTGCCTTGTCAACACAGCTATTCAGTTTATAAAGAGTGAATTTCAACCTTTCACTGAGATTAGAATCTCATGTGGCTGTACAGGCTGTTGAAATAATGATAGAATGATTGTTGACATTCTGTGATCAATCTGTAGAGAATCTCTGTTGACAGAGTTTTTTCAGTTGTAGTTCAAGTTCTAGAACTCTTCACTTCTTCTTCTTCATCTATTGGTCTGATATTGCCTCGCCTGAACTGTTGACTTCATGAGAACCAGCTTCATCATGACTTCATGAGAACCAGCTTCATCATGTTGTCGAGTAGATCAGGGGGCCGGCCTGACTGTGTCAGAAGCTGTATTCAAACCAGCTTCAAATCAAGAGGGTGTTTCAGAGTGTTCATCAATGAAGCTTTCAAATGCTTCAGAACAATGTTCACTGGCAGAGTGTGAGTGTGAAGAATCATCACCATCAACTGATTCAGTGAAAAGGACGTGAGATCACGAACATGTATGTGGGCGAGATCATATTGAATCTGCCATCTTGATATTCATTTATTGAATCCTTGTCAATATTGTTCTCTTTTTCTTGCTTTTTTTTTGCAAATGTAATGTGTTTTCTGCAAGCCTATTTTTTAAGCGAGCAGTACTATTATTGATCATCAAGATCTCAAACACATCAATACTGATAGAATAAGACAATTTTAACTCCTGATGAGTGTATTGAATAAAGCAGTAGTTAAATAATGATTATATCAACAAGAAATCCCGAATTGACAGTGATTTTGTGCAAAACAGGTCTCATAACCTGTGAAAGGTGTAAAGCTTGTGTGATTGAAAGGTTGCTAGCTTGTGGAAAGTTATATGATGAAAGTCTTAGTAAGTCAGATCAGGTGACCTGACAGTTTCTATCTCATTCTTCTGCAGCAGTAAATGCAAAAAAAAGATCTTAGAATTAGTTTTTTACTTCTCTTGAAAAAGTAAGGTATTTTTCTCTGGATTTTATACAATATTCTTACAAAGAATTAAAAATAGAGTTATTTTCTATCATAATTTTATATTCTTTTAAGTAAGAATTACTTTTTCAGTGACTGAAGAGCTTTCATTAATACTTAATTCTTTTTTACACTCTTTATTAACTGCTTTGAGTTGTACACTTGTTATGTGAGAAGAATTGAATAATTTAGAATAAAATTAAATAGTTTTAATCAATTTCTCTGTAAAAAATTGATTTATTTTTTATCAGTTGTTCTCTTAAAAACTATCATATCATCTCATTTATTATCAATTGATATTATACTTTTCCTCACTGTATCTCAAGAAAGAGATTGTAAAGATTTTATTAATTTATCTTAAAAATCAATTTTAGTTTATTAGATTCTCTTCAAAAATCTAACCTAGTTTCTGAACTAGTGTGAAAAAAATCAGGTGTTTTATACATAAAAGTCTTTTATTCTTCTTTTGAAACAGTCTGACCAACTTTTCAATTGAAAACAGACTTAGAAATCTCTTAATTGAAGCAGTCTGATCAACTTTTCAATTCAAAAGAGTACAATAAATATCTCAATTAAAGCAGTCTGACCAACTTTTCATTGAGTAAGAATAATGAGTTCAAAAGTACACTCAGTTGATGTGAAAAAAGATGCTTTCTCAAATGCTATTTCTGAGATTGAAATTCTGAAGAGAAGAAAGAAAGAAGAAATAGAGAAATAACAAGTTCTTGAAATACAGAAACTTGAAAAAGTAAGTAAAATTCTTGAACAGCAGTGTCTGAGTGAGATAAGTGAAGAAGTTCTGTTAATTCTTCATGCTCAGACTAGACAACTACAGGAAGTGATCAAGTTCAAACTTGGAATTTCAAACACAGTTCTAAAAACTTTGAAAATTTCTAATACAATCACTGACTCTTCAGTTTACTCTTCTTTTTTTTCTACTTCTTCTTCTTCTTCTTCTTTAAATCAGAAGAAAACATATGCTCAAGCAGCTGAATCTGCTGTCTCTAAACCTGCTGTCTCAAAACATGCTCAGAATCCTGAGAAAACTGAGAAGAATAATACTCATACTTCTATTCATAGAAAAGTGAAGAAAAAATTGTAAAAGAAGAAAAACTTTCAAATCTCTAGAAATAGAAGACTTATTCTCAAAGTCTCAAATCAGAATATCTTGTAATGAAACAAGCTAAACTCAAATCTCATTTTCAGAGGCAGAAATGAAATTAATCAGCAGTTCTTTTCTCAGTTAATAACTGATATTGAAGTTCAAAAATCAGTTATAGCTTCAATTGAGTCATTCTTCTTTAGAAACTTTATGATTCTGACTACAATGTCTGAATTCAGTGCTGAATTCCTTATTCAGAATGAGAATCTCTGAAAGTCAGCAGTAGAATCTTTGCTAAACACAACAATTCTATCTGAAAGAGATGAAAAGTGAGACAAATTCATTCTTTATTATATTTCAGTTGAAATTTTTGACTGTGAAGAAGAAATGCTACTTCTCAAAAATAAATTAGAAGAATACAACTCTATTCAACTGAGAAAGAAGCCTGTATAACTAAATTCAATTGAGTTCAGATAAAGCAGGAGAAATGCCTCTGTTCTAGTATATATAAAAACACTTGAACAGTTAAAGATCTCTGAAGTAAGAGTAGCAGATTTGAAAATGAGAGTTCATGAATACAAAGACTCAACAATGAATCTCAAAGCTCAAACACAGTGTTCAAACTGTCAAAGATATGAACACTTTGTAATCTCATATTTTAGAGACTCAAAATGTGCATTCTGTGCCAGAGATCACAAAGCTAGTGAGCATAAATGTGAAACATGCTTAAAAAGAGATGAAATATGTCAACACACTCTGCTTAAGTGCTCTAATTGCAAAGAAAAACATGCATCTAGCTCAAAAGAATGTATGTTTGCTTCTAGAACTCAAAAGAACTGGAGAAAAGATGAAGCTCAAAGTCAATCTAGAACTGAAGAGAAGAGTCAAGTCAGTAGACTTATAACTGCAAGCTTAAAAAGAAGAAACTCTCAACTATCTAAATCTTCAAACTTCAATTCTTCAGCTAAATGTAAACAGAATTTGAATCCTCAAACTCCTGTTAAGATTAGAGAATTGAGAAATGACTCTGATGATAAACTAGATATAATGCAAGCAGTTGAGATCCCTACTTTTCAAAATAGTTATAATCTACTATCTGATGATAGTGACTAGATTCTACTCTATCTCTACTCTCTTTTAGTATGAATATGCAACAAAAACAACAAAAAAAGTTTAAAAACTCTTCAAAAATCACATTTATTCAAAATAATGTGAATAGAAACTTAAATTGTATTTATTCTTGTCTTCAAATTGCATTTGAATAAAAAGTTGATTTTGTACTACTTCAGGAACTGAATTTTGATGCTGAGCAAAATTACATCATTTCTTATTCAAGCTACTACTGCTTTCTATCTCAAAAGTCTGAGATAAAGTCAAGAGTAGTGATCTATGAAAGAAAGAGAGTAAGATATCAATTTAATCTAAGATTTGATATCATATCTGACCCTGATATTCTGGTGGGTGATATTATAGATAAAGAAAATGAGTTTGATACTATACATCTCATAAATATCTATAATGAAAAGTCATTGAAGAAAAATAACAATATCTGGACAATTGATAGAGGATTTCTGAACATAACTTCATCAAGAAACTCTATAATTGCAGGAGATTTCAATGCACATCATTTCTGATGAAATTCAGAATGTAAGAGAGCAGTGAGAGCTGATAATCTGATTGAATAAACCTTTGAGTATTCAATAGATTTGATTAATAAGTCTGATCAACAAACATTCTTTAGAAAAGGCATGAAACAGAAATCTATTATAGATCTAATCTTCATGTCACAAAATCTAATGAAAAGAAGACTTGTAAACTGGTTTATTAATTCAAATGAGACATCAGGATCAGGTCATGAGATTATTCAATTTAATATTGAACTGAGTGAAAAACAAATGAGTGAAAATCCTCTTCTCTCTAATCAGTTTAACTTTGAAAAAGCTGATTGAAAAGCAGTTGAAGAAAGCATAAAACTGTTAAAATCTGAAAGGCAGAATGAGCTATATTAAAATTCTGGTCAAGATATCTCAAATGAAATGCTTAAGAATAGAGTGAAGCTTATTACACCTATTATTCTAACAAGTGTTAGAGATAATATTTCAAAGAGAAAATCTTCTGAGTATTCAAAATCTTGGTGAAATGAGAATATCTCATCTAAAAGAAAAGAATTAGCTACTACTAGAAGAGATTGAAAGAATGATGTAATATCTGATAAAGAGTTCAAAGCTGTCAGAAATTAATATTTTTCAGATATTAAAAGAGCTAAAACAGACTGCTGAAATAAATTTCTTGAAGAAGCATGAGAAAAGGAAGTTTTTAAAGCTTTTAACTATACTAAAACAAGAAGTGTAGCAAAACTTCCAGCCTTAGAATATGAGTTTCAGAATGAATTATATACAGCAAACTCTTTTGAGGAAAAATGTCAAGCTTTCATGAGAATTCTCTTTCAGAACTCATCAGATTCAGATTCAGATTCAGAGAAAGAGAATATATCACTTCTCAACTACATTGATGAAAATAACTGAGAATGGCCTGATCTTACACAAGATGAATTAGAGTCAGCTATCTTCTCAAGTTCTGTTAAAACTGCTGCAGGGCCTGATTCAATTAATCACTTGATTATTCAAAATACATATTCCTACTTAAAGAATGAATATTTTAAGCTCTTTTTCAATCTCTTGAAAAATGAATATCATTCTGAATACTGAAGAGAAGCCACTGAAGTGATTCTTACAAAACCTAATAGAAAAACTTCAATTCCTAAGTCATATTGAGTAATATCTCTATTAAACTGTCTAGAAAAGATTTTGAAAAAGATAATAGCTACTTAATTATCTTTTATAAGCTCTATTAATAACTCTCTTTTATTCAGTGAATAAATGAGAGATAGAAAACAATGTTCTGCAATTGACACTGTTCTCTCAGTTGTTCATGATATTCAAATAGCAAAGCATGAAGGTCTGGTCTCAACTGCAGTTTTTATTGACATAAAAGAAGTATTTGATCATGTTTCAAAGTCAAAGTTAATTCAGACTTTGAAGATGTTAAAACTGTTACTTTCTCTAATAAAATAGATTAACTGTTTTATATCTAAAAGAATCATACAACTTTTCTTTGATGGAATGAAATAAGACAAGACTGAGATAAAAATAGAAGTGTCACAAGAATCTTCAATCTCACTCATTTTATTTGTAATATACACTGCATATCTATTCAAAGATAGAAATATGAAAATAGTGTGATCTCTAAGTTATGTAAATGATATTGGTCTAGTCTACAGCTCAAAAACTATCAAAGAGAATTTGTAAGTGATTGAAAAAGCTGTAAAGGAAATCCTTGTCAGAGCAGATATCAATGAAATTCAATTTAATATAAATAAAACTGAGTTAATTCATTTCTTTTCTAGATTCAATGAGAAAGAACTATCTCTAACTCTTTTAAATAGAGAGATTAAACCCAGTTTAAATGTCAAATGATTAGAAGTATGGTTAAACTCCAAGTTGAATTTTAAATATCATATTCAACAAAGAACTATCAAGACAGAAAGACTATTGAACAACAATATCAGACTATGAAATACAGAGAGAGGTCTATCCTTCCAGGCTATGAGACAGTTATATATAGCCTGTATTACCTCAGTAGCTGATTATGAAGTTCAAGTTTGATGAAATAATCAAGGAAATTTCACTGAACTCTTTCAAAGTCTGCAAAACAGAGCTTTGAGAAGAATTCTGAAAGCATTTAAATCATCTTCTATTAAAGCAATGGAAATTAAAGCTTTAATTCTCTCTTCTGCTATTAGATTTGAAAAGGCCTGTATAAACTATGCTCTGAGAGTTATAAAGATGAGCTTAAATCATATAATCAGAGAAAGAGTCTCTTTCTCATTTTCATTAGTTAACTCTGAAAATGAACTGGATTGAAATAGATTTCTTGATTGAAATGAAAATAATTCTTCAAAGAAAATGTCTTCTCAACTGTACAGACTATGCTCACTGATTAAAAATCAATTTTCTTCTTTAAATATTGAAAAAGTTGCTCATGAGAAGTTATCTCTCTGAAGTGAAAACCTTGAATCTCTTATAGACTTGTAAATAAGTGAACTATCTAAAGAGAAAGAATATGAACAGCATTTGAAGAGAATTTCTACAATCAATATAAAAGACTCTATTCTGATTTATTCAGATGACTCAAAAAATGAGAATTTGAATAGATTAGATACAGGCATTGCTTATACTGAAGATAATATTAATTTTATCTCAGATTTCTGGAATTTAGGCTGTGAATCTGAAGTCTTTGATGCTGAATTATTTGCAATAGTGAAAGCTTTCAAACTTATTAAAATAAAATCTCATAAAAGAGAAAATAGTTTGAAAGAGATATGAATATTCTCTGATAGTCAAGCTGCTTTAAAAAGACTTAGAAATAGTCAGATTTATAATGATTAAATGAATCTTGAACTGATCTTAAACTCCATTTTAAAAATTCAAAAGAGAAGAACATTAAAGCTGATAATTCATCTGTACTGAGTTCCTGCTCATATAAATATTCATGATAATGAATTGACTAATTCAGCTGTAAAGGAATGTTCAGAATTAAGCAGATCTGTTCAAAAAATTATGTCCTAGTCTTTTATAAAGAGAAAAATAAAAGAATCTTGTTTAGACAAGTGAAATGAAAGCTGACAGAAATAAAAGAAGAGTATACATTATTCAAGATTGAAACAAAACCCAAGTGGAAATCTTGTTCAATTAAATATAAAAAGAAAATATTCTCATCTATAATACAGCTGAAATTAGAACATGGCTATTTCAAATCTTATATACAAAGATTTGATGATAGATTTGATTCAATAGAATACTCATTCTGCAATGCAAATGAGAATTCTGAGCATATTATAATACACTGTGCATTATACAATAGTCTCAGAGTCAGATTGAAAGAGAAGTACAATCTAAATCAATTAAATATAAGATTCTTATTCTCAACTGAGACAGGAATTAAATACTTAATAGACTTTCTATCAGAAACTCAAGCAGCTATAAGAAAATAGCTGAATTCAGAAATATGTGAATATGAAGAGAAGGAAATTGATCAGATATAGTCTGTTAAAACAGCTATATACTATCTTTCAATAATTTGTTTCATTACAATCTCTCATTATTTTACTTTACCTTTTTCTTTCTATTCTTTTCTATCTATCTATTTAATGTGTCTATCTTTAAGACTGTGTTCTCTTTTCTTTTGTCATGTCAAATGGTTTCAAAGTATCAGAAGATGTTAAAATACTGTAATTTGTAAACAGTTTTTATATTCTGAGCTGGAATTTTCTGATTTTACATATCTGAAATTAATGAATGTATAATAGTTAACTGTATAGATATAGGAAAAACCCTGAGAACTTTTAGTTCTCAGGTAGATGTCATAGTCTCTGACTGCATACATCTATAATTGAAGAATAATAATAATAATAATATGAGAAGAATACTACTCATACTTCTATTCATAAAAAAGAGAAGAAAAAAATACAAAAAGAGAAAAACTTTCAAGTCTTCAGAAATAGAAGACTTATTCTCAAAGTCTTAAATTAGAACATCTTACAAAGAAACAAGCTAAACTCAAATCTCATTTTCAGAATCAGAAATGAAATTAATCAGCAGTTCTTTTCTCAGTTGATAACTGATATTGAAGTTCAAAAACCAGTTATACCTTCAATTGAGTCATCATTCTTTAGAAACTTCATTATTCTGACTACAATGTCTGAATTCCGTGCACAATTTCTTATTCAGAATGAGAATCTCTGAAAATCAGCAGTAGAATCTTTGCTAAACATAATAATTCTATCTGAGAGAGATGAAAAGTGAGACAAATTCATTCTTTATAATATTCCAGTTGAAATTTTTGACTGTGAAGAAGGAATGCTACTCCTCAAAAATGAATTAGAAGAATACAACTCTATTCAACTGAGAAAAGAGTCTGTATGACTAAATTCAATTAAGTTTGAACAAAGCAGAAGAAATGCCTCTGTTCTAGTATATATTAAGACACTCGAACAGTCAAAGATCTCTGAAGTAAGAGTAGCAGATTTGAAAATGAGAGTTCATGAATACAAAGACTCAAGAATGAATCTCAAAGCTCAAACACAGTGTTCAAACTATCAAAGATATGAACACTTTGCAATCTCATGTTTTAGAGACTCAAAATATACATTCTGTGCCAGAGATCACAAAGCTTATTATTATTATTATTATTCTTCAATTATAGATGTATACAGTCAGAGACTATGACATCTACCTGAGAACTTTTAGTTCTCAGGGTTTTTCCTATATCTGTAAAGTCAACTATTATACATTCATCAATTTCAGATATGCAAAATCAGAAAATTCCAGCTCAGAATACAAAAACTGTTTACAAATTACAGTGTTTTAACATCTTCTGATACTTTGAAATCATTTGACCATATCATGACAAAGGAAAAGAGAACACAGTCTTAAAGATAGACACATTAAATAGATAGATAGAAAGAAATTGAAAGAAAAAGATAAAGTAAAGAGAGACTGTAACAAAACAAATTATTAAAAGATAGTATATAGCTGTTTTAACAGACTATATCTCATTGATTTCCTCCTCTTCATATTCAGATATTTCTGAATTTAGTCATTTTCTTGTAGCTGCTTGCGTTTCTGATAGAAGATCTATTAAGTATTTAATTCCTGTCTCAGTTGAGAATAAGAATCTTATATTTAATTGATTTAGATCATACTTCTCTTTCAATCTGGCTCTGAGACTATTGTATAATACACAGTGCATTACAATATGCTCAGGATTCTCATTTGCATTGCAGAATGAGCATTCTATTAAGTCAAATCTATCATCAAATCTTTGTATATAAGATTTGAAATAGCCATGTCCTAGTTTCAGCTGTATTATAGATGAGAATATTTTCTTTTTACATTTAATTGAACAAGATTTCCACTTGGGTTTTGTTTCAAATCTTGAATAATGTATACTCTTCTTTTGTTTCTGCCAGCTTTCATTTCATTTGTCTAAACAAGATTCTTTTATTTTTCTCTTTATAAAAGACCAGGACACAATTTTTTGAATAGATCTGCTTAATTCTGCACCCTTTTTTGCAGCTGAATCAGTCAATTCATTGTCATGAATATTCATATAAGCAGGAACTCAGTGTATATGAATTATCATCTTTGATATTCTTCTCTCTTGAATTTTCAAAACAGAGTTTAAGATCAGTTCAAGATTCATTTAATCCTCATGAATCTGGCTATTTCTAAGTCTTTTTAAAGCAGCTTGACTATCAGAGAATATTCATCTCTCTTTTAAACTATTTTCTCTTTTATGAGATTTTATTTCAATGAGTTTTAAAGCTTTCACTATTGTAAATAGTTCAGTATCAAAGACTTCAGATTGACAGCCTAAATTGCAGAAATCTGAGATAAAATTGATATTATCTTCAGTATAAGCAATGCCTGTGCCTAATCTATTCAAATTCTCATTTTTTAAGCCATCTGAATAAATCAGAATAGAGTTCTTTATATTGATTGTAGAAATTCTTCTCAAATGCTGTTTATATTCTTTCTCTTTAAATAGTTCACTTATTTGCAAGTCTATAAGAGATTCAAGCTTTTCTCTTCAGAGAGATAACTTCTCATGATCAACTTTTTCAATATTTAAAGAAGAAAATTGATTTTTAATCAGAGAGTATAGTCTATACAGTTGAGAAGGCATTTTCTTTGAAGAATTATTTTCATTTCAATCAAGAAATCTATTTCAATTCAGGTCATTTCCAGAGTTAATTGATGAAAATGAAGAAGAGACTCTTTCTCTGATTATATGATTTAAGCTCATCTTTATAACTCTCAGAGCATAGTTCATACAGGTCTTTTCAAACCTAATAGCAGAAGAAGTAATTGAATCTTCAATTTCCATTGCTTTAATAGAAGATGATTTAAATGCTCTCAGAATTCTTCTCAAGGCTCTGTTTTACAGACTTTGAAAGAGTTCAGTGAAATTCTCCTGATTATTTCATCAAACTTGAACTTCATAATCAGCTACTAATGTAATACAGGCTATATATAACTGTCTCATAGCCTGGAGGGATAGACCTCTGTATTTAATAATCTGATTATGTTATTCAATAGTCTTTCTGCCTTGACAGTTCTTTGTTGAATGTGATATTTAAAATTCAACTTGAAGTTTAATCATACTTCTAACCATTTGACATTTACACTGGGTTTAATCTCTCTATTTAAAAGAGTTAGAGATAGTTCTTTCTCATTGAATTCAGAAAAGAAATGAATTAACTCAGTTTTATTCATATTAAATTGAATTTGATTGATATCTGCTCTAACAAATATTTTCTTTGCAACTTCTTCAATCACTTTCAAATTCTCTTTGATAGTTTTTGAGCTGTAGACTAGATCAATATCATTCACATAACTTGAAGATTGCACTATTCTCATATTTCTATTTTTGAATAGATATGCAGTGTATATTGCAAATAAAATGAATGAGATTGAAGATTCTTGCAGTACTTGTATTTTTATCACAGTCTTGTCTTATTTTATTTCATCAAAGAAAAGTTGTATAATTCTTTTAGATATAAAACAGTCAACTCATTTTATTAGAGAAAGTGACAGTTTTAACATCTTCAAAATCTGAATTAACTTTGACTTTGAAACATGATCAAATGCTTCATTTATATCAATAAAAACTGCAGTTGAGACCAGATCTTCATGCTTTGCTATTTGAATATTATAAACAACTGAGAGAACAGTGTCAATTGCAGAACACTGTTTTCTATCTCTCATTTATTCACTGAATAAAAGAGAATTACTGATAGAGCTTATAAAAGATAGTTGAGTAGCTATTATCTTTTCTAAAACCTTTTCTAGACAGTTCAATAGAGATATTACTCTATATGACTTGGAAATTGAAGTTTTTCTATTAGGCTTTGCAAGAATCACTTCAGTGGCTTCTCTCCAGCATTCAGAATGATATCCATTTTTCAAGAGATTGAAAAAGAGCAGAGATCACAAAACTAGTGAGTATAAATGTGAAACATGTGCAAAAAGAGATGAAATATGTCAATATACTCTTCTTAAGAGCTCTAATTGCAAAGAAAAACATGCATCTAGCTCAAAAGAATGTATGTTTACTTCAAGAACTCAAAAGAGCTGAAGAAAAGATGAAGCTCAAAGTCAATCTAGAACTGAAGAGAAGAGTCAAGCCAGTAAATCTACAACTGTAAGCTTAAAAAGAAGAAACTCTCAACTATCTAAATCTTCAAACTTCAATTCTTCAGCTAAATGTAAACAGAATTTGAATCCTCAAACTTCTGTTAAGATTAGAGAATTGAGAAACAACTCTGATGATAAACTAGATATAATATAAGCAGTTGAGATTTCTACTTTTCAAAATAGTTATAATCTACTATCTGATGATAGTGATTAGATTCTACTCTATCTCTACTCTCTTCTAGTATGAATATACAACAAAAACAATAAAAACAGTTTAAAAACTCTTCAAAAATCACATTTATTTAAAGTAATATGAATAGAAACTCAAATTGTATTTATTCTTATCTTCAAATTGCATTTGAATAAAAAGTTGATTTTGTACTGCTTCAGGAACTGAATTTTAATGCTAAGTAATAATACATTATTTCTCATTCAAGCTACTACTGCTTTCTATCTCAAAACTCTGAGATAAAGTCAAGAGTAGTAATCTATGAAAGAAAGAGATCAAGATATCAATTTAATCTAAGATTTAATATCATGTCTGACCCTGATATTCTGATGAGTGATATTATAGATAAAGAGAATGAATTTAATACTATACAGCTCATAAATATCTATAATAAAAAGTCATTGAAGAAAAATAACAATATCTGAACAATTGATACAGAATTTCTGAACATAACTTCATTAAGAAACTCTATAATTGCAGAAGATTTCAATGCACATCATCTCTGATGAAATTCAGAATTCAAGAGAGCAGTAAGAGCTGATAATCTGATTGAATAAATCTTTGAGCATTTAATAGATTTAGTTAATAAGTCTGATCAACAAACATTCTTTAGAAAAGATATGAAACAGAAATCTATTATAGATCTAATCTTCATGTCTCAAAATCTAATGAAAAAAAGACTTGTAAACTGATTTATTAATTCAAATAAGACATCAGGATCAGATCATGAGATTATTCAATTTGATATTGAACTGAGTGAAAAATAAATGAGTGAAAACCCTCTTCTCTCTAATCAGTTTAACTTTGAAAAAGCTGATTGAAAAGCAGTTGAAGAAAGTATGAAACTGTTAAAATCTGCATGACAGAGTGAGCTATATTGAAATTCAGATCAAGATATCTCAAATGAAATGCTTGAGAATAGAGTGAAGCTCATTACATGTATTATTCTAATAAGTGTTAAAGATAATATTTCAAAGAGAAAATCTTCTAAGTATTCAAAACCTTGATGAAATGAGAATATCTCATCTAAAAGAAAAGAATTATCTACTGTCAGAAGACATTGAAAGAATGATATAATATCTGATAAAGAGTTCAAAGCTATCAGAAATGAATATTTTTCAGACATTAAAAGAGCTCAAACAGACTGCTGGACTAAATTTCTTGAAAAAGTATAAGAAAAGAAAGTTTTTAAAGCTTTTAACTATACTAAAACAAGAAGTGTAGCAAAACTTCCAGTCTTAGAATATGAGTTTCAGAATGAATCATATACAGCAAACTCATTTGAGAAAAAATATCAATCTTTTATGAGAATTCTCTTTCAAAACTCATCAGATTCAGATTCAGAGAAAGAGAATATATTACTTCTCAACTACATTGATGAAAATGACTAAGAATGGCCTGATCTTACATAAGATGAATTAGAGTCAGCTATCTTCTCAAGTTCTGTTAAAACTGCTGCAGAGCCTGATTCAATTAATCACTTAATTATTCAAAATACATATTCCTACTTAAAGAATGAATATTTTGTGCTCTTTTTCAATCTCTTGAAAAATGAATATCATTCTGAATACTGAAGAGAAGCTACTGAAGTGATTCTTACAAAGTCTATTAGAAAAACTTCAATTTCTAAGTTATATAGAGTAATATCTCTATTAAACTGTCTGAGAAAGGTTTTGAAAAAGATAATAGCTACTTAACTATCTTTTATAAGCTCTAATAATAACTCTCTTTTATTCAGTGAATAAATGAAAGAGAGAAAACAATGTTCTATAATTGACACTATTCTCTCAGTTATTTATAATATTTAAATAACAAAGTATGAAGATCTGATCTCAACTGCAGTTTTTATTAATATAAAAGAAGCATTTGATTATATTTCAAAGTCAAAGTTAATTCAGACTTTGAAGATGTTAAAACTATCACTTTCTTTAATAAAATGAGTTAAGAGTTTTATATCTAAAAGAATCATACAACTTTTCTTTGATAAAAGAAAATAAGACAAGACTGAGATAAAAATAGAAGTACTGTAAGAATCTTCAATCTCACTCATTTTATTTGTAATATACACTGTATATCTATTCAAAGATAGAAATATGAAAATAGTGTGATCTCTGAGTTATATAGATGATATTGATCTAGTCTACAGCTCAAAAACTATCAAAGAGAATTTAAAAGTGATTGAAAAACCTGTAAAGAAAACCTTTGTCAGAGTAGATATCAATTAAATTCAATTTAATATAAATAAAACTGAGTGAATTCATTTCTTTTCTAGATTCAATGAGAAAGAACTATGTCTAACCCTTTTAAATAGAGAGATTAAACCCAGTTTAAATGTCAAATGGTTAGAAGTATGGTTAAACTCCAAGTTGAATTTTAAATATTATATTTAATAAAGAACTGTCAAGACAGAAAGACTATGAAATAACATTATCAGACTATTAAATATAGAGAGAGATCTATTCTTTCAGGCTATGAAACAGTTATATATAGCCTGTATTATCTCAGTAGCTGATTATGAAGTTTAACTTTGATGAAATAATCAAGAAAATTTCACTGAACTCTTTCAAAGTCTATAAAACAGAGCTTTGAGAAGGATTCTGAGAGCATTCAAATCATCTTCTATTAAAGCAATGAAAATTGAAGCTTCAATTCCTTCTTCTGCTATTAGATTTGAAAAGACCTGTATGAACTATACTCTGAGAGTAATAAAGATGAGCTTAAATTATATAATCAGAGAAAGAGTCTCTTCTTCATTTTCATCAATTAACTCTGGAAATGAACTGAATTGAAATAGATTTCTTGATTGAAATGAAAATAATTCTTCAAAGAAAGTGTCCTCTCAACTGTACAGAATATACTTACTGATTAAAAATCAATTTTCTTCTTTAAATGTTGAAAAAGTTGATCATGAGAAGTTATCTTTATGAAGAGAAAAGCTTGAATCTCTTATAGACTTATAAATAAGTGAACTATCTAAAGAGAAAGAATATGAACAGAATTTGAAGAGAATTTCTACAATCAATATCAAAGACTCTATTCTGATTTATTCAGATGACTCAAAAAATGAGAATTTGAATAGATCAGATGCAGACATTGCTTATACTGAAGATAATATTAATTTTATCTCAGATTTCTGAAGTCTAGACTGTGAATCTGAAGTCTTTAATACTGAACTATTTGCAATAATGAAAGCTTTCAAACTTATTAAAATAAAATCTCATAAAAGAGAAAATAGTTTGAAAGAGATATGAGTATTCTCTGATAGTCAAGCTGCTTTAAAAAGACTTAGAAATAGTCAGATTTATAATGATTAAATGAATCTTGAACTGATCTTAAACTTCATTTTAAAAATTCAAAAGAGAAGAATATCAAAGCAGATAATTCATCTACACTGAGTTAGACTGGCCGCCGGGACCATGAATTTCACGTTTGGTCCCATTTGGTCTGGTCCCATACATTTCTTGGCGTGAATCCCGCTGGGACTGGCTATCAAAAAAACATGTAAAGTGACTATATATCAGATCTTAAAATGGAACCATGACTTCAAAAAAATGAGAAAGTGGTCCCATTTGGTCCCATTTAGTCCCATTCTTGGCATAAAGTTACTATTTTTAGACATTTTAAGGTTTTTTTTAGACTATTTTTAATTTTTTAAAAAGTAACGCTTTTTGATAACACTCAAATGAGATTTAAAGTCATTTAAAGCAATAAAAATAATTTAAATTGAGAAGTGGAAATCATGGTCCCATTTGGAAAATGTGACAAGAGTAGACAGTAAGTCCCACTGGGACAGTATGGGACTACTATCTAATGTTAAAACCGTGTAATGGGATCAGTCGAATTGGTAATGGAACTATCAAAAAATCTGGTCCTGGTCCCAGACACGGTCACACGGTCAGTCTAAACTAAGTTCCTGCTCATATGAATATTAATGACAATGAATTGACTGATTCAGCTGTAAAAAAAGGTTCAGAATTAAGTAGATCTATTCAAAAAATTATGTCCTGGTCTTTTATAAAGAGAAACATCGTCAAAACGTAGCAACAAAGGAAACAGCTCCGCTGCCAGCAGCGCAT
>NW_003101679.1:2522658-2596346 GCF_000003855.2 Blastomyces gilchristii SLH14081
CAAAGATTGATAATCAGATTTAATTCAATAGAATGCTCATTCTGCAATGCAAATGAGAATTCTGAGTATATTGTAATGCACTGTGTATTATACAATAGTCTCAGAGTCAGATTGAAAGAGAAGTATGATCTAAATCAATTCAATATGAGATTCTTATTCTCAACTAAGACAGGAATTAAATACTTAATAGACTTTCTATCAAAAACTCAGACAGTTACAAGAAAATGACTGAATTCAGAAATATCTGAATATGAAGAGAAGGAAATTGATCAGATATAGTCTGTTAAAAAAGCTATATACTATCTTTTAATAATTTGTTTCATTACAGTCTCTCTTTATTTTACTTTACTTTTTTCTTTCTATTCTTTTCAATCTATCTATTTAATGTGTCTATCTTTAAGACTGTGTTCTCTTTTCTTTTATCATGTTAAATGGTTTTAAAATATCAGAAAATGTTAAAATACTGCAATTTATAAACAGGTTTTGTATTCTGGGCTGGAATTTTCTGATTTTGCATATCTGAAATTGATGAATGTATAATAGTTAACTTTATAGATATAGGAAAAACCCTGAGAACTTTTAGTTCTCAGGTAGATGTCATAGTCTCTGACTGCATATATCTATAATTGAAGAATAATAATAATAATAATAATAATCCTTCTGTATATTCTTTATCTTGATTTTCTTCACTTCTGAGTTCTGTATGACATACAGAATACTTTCAGATGAGATCTTACAAATCATTCTCTTTACTTATTAATGTATAAGCAGATTTAACTCTTCTACATCAGAGATGTGAAATGTTCTTCTCATATCAGTTAATAGAATTGTATGAACTGTTTTCTTCCTATCAGTTAATTATATATAGCATGTACATCATTGAATCTGCAGATTGAATCTTTAAAATTAATTAAGTCTAATAATAAGATTATATTTCATATTCTGCAGCTCTCATGCTCAAATATAGTAAGATTATTCTTCAAAGTGTAAGAAAACTTTTACTCTTACAGATGATACTAAATATTAGATATTAGACAATCTTATACATTGAGAATTCTTCTCTCAGTGAATCTCTTTCAGTCTTTAAATTATATAATTATCAATATATTGTGTAGAAGCTTCTGTATCTGCTAACACTTTTATAGTCATCTCTTAATTCTTACTCAAGTGCTCTTTATACATTAACATTTCAGGCTTCAAGACATTGAGATGAGTGTCTGCTTCATTCTCACTCACATCTCAGTCAGAAGCCTGCTTTCTCTTGATATTTACAGAATTCAGAGAGTCATCTAACACAGGCATCTCTTTCACTTTGATGACTTCTTATAGAATATTAGTCAGTGTCTCTAAGCTCACTAATTTTACTAGTTTTTTAACTCTCTTATTTCTCTTAACTGTGTATACTGTGTACAATCTTTTACATCATAATTTTAATATCTACAGTTGAAGCAAGCTCAATACTCATAATATCAAGATTTTCACTCAGAGAATCTCTTTTTTAGAGGATTCAGTGCTTTAGCAATAATATTCAGATCTAGATTCATCACATTCAGATATATAGCTTATGTCATAGAAGTCTGATTACTCATTCTCTGTTAAAATATACTTAATTACAGTATTTTCTGTTATAATTGACTTATTTGTTTCTGTATAATAAGAATATTATATACTTTCTTCACTATATCTGATTATAAGATTAAGCATTTTCATTTCACTCTTAACTTAAGTGTAAGATCATGAATGAAGATTTGTAAATAGAAAGATGTTGAAAGCTCTTCATTCAATACAAGATAGTGTAAGATGAAGTGTGTGAAGTATAATATAAGATTACTCACTTGTCTATACTCAGTGAAGTGTTTATAATACTTATCTTATATATTCTCTTTCTCAAAGTTGTATAAGATTCATTTGAAAAACTCATTTCATATTTATAAGAATGAATATCATTCTGAGTCTATGAGATTTATTTCTTTATCAGTTATTTATAATGACTTCACTTTTCTGTATAGAAATATAACAGATCTTAAGACTTGTTGAAATTCTGTTAACTGTCTGTCTGTAAGTTCATATTCAGTCTGATAATATGATTACATCTGACTTAGTCAGCTGATTGCAGCATTATTTTTTCAGTTATTATTAAAGCTTAATAGTTTCAGCAGATCTTCTGACTTGATGTATTTCATATTCAGATTCTCATTCTGTGCAGCAGTCTCTGATGATGTGTATACTTCTGAAGAGATTGTGAATGATCATGATGAAATCTTCAGATTTAGTGTGATTATCTGTCTGTATAAATGTTCAATCTCCTGTTGCAGGTCTATGACCTGGTTTTTCCTATTCTTATTAATAATGATAATTACATCAGTGAAGCTCTTCATAGTGAATGCTTAATTCATGATAAATATCAATTATTGCTTAGCTTTCATCTCAGTCTGTTACCATGTATACAAGACCTCAATCTTGTTTAGAATTCTTGTATATATATGAAGTTTCACTTTCAGTTCAGTGATCTCAGCTGCTTTTCTTACTGCTTTTAGTAAATTCTCTGAAAGATTCTGTATATCTTTCAGTTCAGATAGCAGAGAAGAGTGTTTATATTAACTAGTCAAGATATTCATTTCAGTGATTTCTTGTTGATTATATAATGTCTATTATTACATCATTATATTGTTATATTGTTATATAATTATATTGTTATATGATATCTGATTTCTGTTTTCTATTATCATTGTATAACTTCAGTGATAATCATCCTTCTTTTATTCTTCTAAGTAGAGAGTGATCTTCTTTGAATCTAGTTCACTGCTTGTATTCTCTTTCTCAGATCTCATTTATTTATATATGTGATATTTGTCTGAGTGTGAAGTTTTCTCTCAACAAGAAGAGCAGTATTAATTGAACACTCTTCTACTCATCACTTCTTTATATGCTATCTTTTGAGATGTTTTAGAACCACACTGATATAATAACTATAAATCACTTTATAGATGAAATTATCACACTCTGAAGAAGTCTGTGCTTCTCACCAGTTTTTAGACATGCTATCAGATGTGATTCAAAGGTTGCTTGAGTCAGTGTATGATTACAGGCGTACACCGGCTTCTTATATACATTATCTAAATTAATTAGTGGCCGCTAGAGCCTCTTTACATTTGTAAGCATGTTCAGAAGCAGCGGCGTTATTATCCGGCGGTCGTACATTCTTTCAAATCACATGCAGAAGTCTTCATAAGTCTGATCTTCATCTACACTTATAAGAATCTATAGAAGTTCAAAAGTTAGTGTCTTCTTAAGTGTGCTAATCTTCATTCAATTCTCTCAAGATTGATTACCTGCTTCTAGAATCTTGATATCAAAGTCAGAAATAAATGTAGTAAGAGAAGTATTTCTCTGTTAAGCACTCTTTAATCAATCTAATGCTTTCTACTGTGTAGCAGTATCTCTGAACAGAATATCAAGATATCTGATAATGTTATCAGACATATATAATGCTAATTTGCATGTCTTCATTCATGAATAAAACTTCTGTGTTATGTGATCTTTCAATCAATCATTGATATATCAATCTTGATTAGTTAATGAACTGATAACATCTTCATCTACACTTAGTTTCATAAGCATTTCCAATCTTTATAATGAATAGAGAGTGAGATCAGAAGTATTGAAATATATAAAAGTGTCTAGATATTTCTTCAGTACTTGTATCATATTTGTATCTGATTCAGTCAGTGTTGAAATTGCTTATACAGAAGTTTCTAGTTGAGATAATCATTGAATTTCCTCATATTAGTATTATTAAGTTACACGCATATCAGCTATCTATTGCTGAGATAATTTCAATATTACTCAGAGTTACTGTGATACTGTATCTATACTCACATTCAAGAGTTCTCCTGTATTATTAGTAGACATATTATTTATCAAATGTGTAATATCTATGCTATCAGAAGAAGTGTAATTGTATGAATATTCTATATATCTAAAATATTAGAACTCTCAGGTCTTTCACTGACATTCTCTTATAAGATCTTATTTTCTTCATAAGATCTTTATTGCAGAGTCAGAGTGACTGATAAGTAAGCTTCTATCTAGAGACTCAGTGTTTGCTTATTTGATTGTTTATTTCTCTATTTGTTATATATTATTATATGTTCAGATATCTTCTCAATGAGTAATCATTTCTAATATGAAGATAATCAACATTTTTCAAGTGTAAGAGATCTATACTGAATAGATCAGTATGATCTTTATAGGTCTTATAATACAAAAGTGAAAAATATTAGAAAAGAAAAACAAAAGAGAAAGTGCAAGAAGCAGTGATTGAAGCAGATATTTATATATGTATAAGATAGAACTTTGAGATGAAAGAATAGAAACTCTGTGAGTTCTTTGACTGAGAATTGATAACTGAGAATCGGAGCTTTCAGCAGGAATCTATGAAGTGTAATAAAATAGTCTATCAATTGGGCGTAGCCCGCTACATCAGTACTCAATAAGTGTGAAATAAATGTATAAAATTATCAGTTTCTGATGTTTTAAAAAAGTACTAATTTAACATTTTGAAAAAGTTTTAAATCTGCTATTTCTCTATTATCTTTTAACACTGTGTATTAACTAGTTTTAATTTAATGAAAATGCTTCAGATAATACAGTTGTATATATTAACTAAACTATTCAATTTCACAGTATTTTTGACATTTTTCTTAAATTAAAACATTGTTTTATAAGAATGATTATCTGAATTATCAAAATTATACTTTAACTTTTTACTAAGATTGAAATCTCATGTGAGTGTATACACTGTAAAAGTGATAAAAGTATTATTATTAATATTTTGAAGTTAATTAACAGTGTCTTTATATTAACAGAGTTTTTTTAATTATAATTTAATCTTTAAACTTTTCTATTTTCTTATTAAGGCTTTATATCTCTTTCTATTATATTTTAAATATTATTGTAAAATGTTGCATTTGCTGATTAAATATAACTTTATCTGAAAGAAAAACATCTTAGTATTTAGCTTTTTTATCATAATATAAACTAGCTTTGTCAAACTGTTAAATAAATTAAGTAAATTGAAAGATTAACCTGACTATATCAGAAGCTGTATTCAAATCAGCTTTGTATTAAAAGAGTGTTTTAAAAAAATATAATTTAGTAATAAAGCCTTTAAATACTTCAGAAAAATATTCACTACTAAAGCTTGAGTATGAAGAATTATTATTAATAGTAACTAACTTAGTGAATAGAATATAAAATTATAAACAGATATAAAAGCAAGATTATAATAAATTTATTATATTGAATATTATACAGAGTACTTGTTTTCTTTTATTAAATTCTTATTACTATAAGCTTTAATCAGATGTTTTCTTTTTTACTTTTTTACAATATAATATATTTTCTGCAAGCTTGTTCTAAGTAAGAGATAGTATTATTAATTATTAAACTCTCAAATATATCAGTATAAATAAAATAAGATGATTTTAACATCTGATAGACTTATTTAAATGAAAGAGTAGTTAAAATAATGATTATATTCATAAGAAATCCTGAATTGACTGTGTTTGTGCACAAAGCAGGCCTTATAACCTGTGGAAGGTGTAAAGCTTGCTTGATTGAAAAGGTTACTAGCTTGTGAGAAGTTATATGGTGGAAGGATTAATAAGCCAGAACATGTGACCTGACATAATATTCATATGTATTTTCACTCTATACATGGCGTCAAATAGTTCTTCCATCTATCTATCCATTCATTCATTCATCAACCAATCAATCGATCAATGCTCTTCTCCCACATTTATACTCCTAACTAAAATGACTATCAGTGATGGATAGGATAGATGGGACATAGGGAGATAGTGACTTTAAACGCAGCGTGGCGCATCATATAAAGGTTAGGGGTTGGGGTGTTAGGGGTAATGGGTAATGGGTAAGGGATAACGGAAAACAACGGGGTATATATCGAAAGGGCGAAAAATGAAAACATGACGGTATGTATAGACATGCAGGTGATGTATATATATCTAGGAAATTGAAAGACAAATGACATTAATATAGATTTGAGGCAAGGTAGATAGGGTAGGGTAGGGTAAATGAGACGGTTTAGCGGATGGAAAACAAAACCGAGCATACATCAGGCGTGGCCGAGAAAAAAACAGGTAATTCGGACATTAATTTGGCGACGTCAAGAAAATACTCAAAGGAACTTTAGCTCAAGGGGATGATGAAGCGGGCAGATGATACATTAGTGCGAGTCTTATTTTACTCTTGAAAGCACCTCTGCCTAGTTTAGTACATATATTATCATAACACCCAACCGAAATTAACATATATTGCCATCTCAGATATAAATTGAGATGTAAAAAAATTAAGAGATAACATAAATATATCCTTGGAAGAAAATCCATTCGTTGTTTTGATTAAATCGCCTCAGTAAATCGACTAGTACGACTACCATCGGAACTAGCTATACTCCTTCCTATCGCATCTTGGACAGAAACCCGTCGATGGACAGGTAATCGTGGTAGCGACTGATGTGGCGGGGGGTGCAGAGCAATTGAGCCAGGGGCACTCAGTGTCGTCGTTGTGGTGACATCCGCTGAACTGGTTAGCGGGGTTCGCGCGGGTGACGGACGGAAAACGACATGTGCGGAAGAGTCACTCTCTTGAGAGGGTGGTCGGCCGAGTGGCGGGGTGTGGAGTGCTTGTGCAATCGGTGACGCACTTCGCGATATCCGGATGCGAGAGAGGGTTGGTCGGGGTTGAAAGCTTGAGGAAGACGGAGGGATAAAATGGGAGCTCGTTGTCCGCGAACCGGTCTCTTTAGCCACAGCACCAGCAGCAGAGGTCGTCTCGTAATAGAGTTTCTCTCCATTAACGCCGAAAGGGTCGTCATATCCATCACCACCAGATTCTAGCACTGATGTGATTTTCCTCCCTGAGACTTTCTGAAACCCTCGTTCGCTGCTAGGTGGTGGTTCGAAACTCCTGGTGGATTGGTGGGAATTTCTCCATTTGCTGAAGAGAGCTGCGGCGCCTAAAGTACTTCCTCCGCTAACAGAGCGCTCCGACATCAGTCCTTCCACACCTGTATGTAATATTGCAGCTGTTCCTTGGTCCTCTGCCGTGAGCCCGCCGGAAGGATCAGTTTTTCGTTTCCGGTTTCGCAGAAGTAGGAGGGCCACTGCTATGAGTAGAACGATGCCGGCAACCCCACCAACCACACCACCAACAACTTTACTTGTCGGGACGTTGGAAGAGCTGGATGCATCAGCAGGACTACCGCCTGCAAAAGTAGGCATACCACCTGGGCTGGTGGTGGCAGTTGGGTCTCCGCCCCCGCCTCCACCGCCTCCTTCACGGCCGCCGCGAAAACCACCGGCATAAGTAGTAGTCTTTAGAGCAGATTTTGAGCTTGCCGCAGAACTCGATGAGGTTGACGCCGTGCTGCTAGTAATTGATAATGATGGGTATGTCGATGATGTCGAAACCAATAAAGCGGATGACGATGGTAAGATTGGTAGGAATGTATCAGAAAAACTGGACGTTGTGCTTGGCAACAGCGGTTGCGATGACTCCGATGGTAAAAGCCCGATGTGGGCTCCAGGTGGTATCGATACCGACGAGGTAGTGCTAGTTGAAATAGGCAATACAATGAAGGTGGGTCGCGTGACATTCTCAGTAATGGATGTTGATGATACTGATGAGGGAGAAGGCGCCGGGAAATCCGCCACTGGGCTAGAGGTAAAGGTAGAGGTAGAACCCGAGAGCGACATATCGGTAGTTGATGTGGGCAAGTCGGAAGATGGGGTGCTAGAATCGGGAATAGATGAGGTAGGATCCGTTGGGGAATTAACAGGAGGATCACTGGGGGTAGGCTGCGGGGTTGCTCCGTTTCCAGGAACACTAGAATTAGGCTCAGAAGTTGCAGGCGGGGGAGTAGGGCCGATTGGGGCATTGTTAGGTGGAGCGGTGGGCACAACGCTTGGGGAATTGGTCTCTGCGAGAATGGTGACTTGTCCTAGATCGGAGTTCGATATAGTCGCGGGTAACGTAGGGACTGTGAACTTCCCAACCGTAGATCCATTCTCGAGAACAACGTGAAGTATAGTTGAAACAACAACATCTGCATTTCCAGAGCCTCCTTGGGCTTGACGTGCTCGTAAATCGTTTAGATTCGAACGCCCCAGAAAACGTCCTCTTTCGTCAACTTTCACAACCGCGGCAGTGATTTCATCAATGTTCTCATATGGCTCCAACGTAGCTTCCCTATCGCCCCTGGGTCCGTCTTTGTGTCCGACAGCTGCCCCAACAAGTGCATTTCCTGCACCCAAAGCCGACCTGACTTTCAGATGTGCACCATTGTGCCTCCAGCGTCTCCTCCCATGATGACCCATATCTGTGAGCTTGAAGCTCCTAGCTCTCCCCTACGCTAACCTGCCGAAAAAAAAATCCTTTTTTCTTTATCCCTTTCCAAATTCGTCCGGTTCTCGGTTTCTCCGTTTTTTCGTTTAGTAAAAGAATCAACGAGTGAAATAACCGTCGTTCAAGATATGCGCATTAATTGTCGCTAAGCAAAGTAATGGGCCGCAGGAAGGAAGCCAGTCCAAAATGGTATCCCACAAGTGGGCAATAAAAAGTAATAGTGAAGAAAAGTGATCAATCCTAAAAAAACAGCTAGGACCGCCTAGGGTCGCGTCCAAGAAACGAAGGTGGATCTATGTACCGACTCCCTGTGACGAGATGGCTAAGTCGTGTAAAGTGAACGATGGGAAATGAGCTGATCTCAGTCTTCCTGGACAAGATTGCGCATTGAATGCGGTATAAGGGAGCGTGAGATAATATATCCGATTGAAGCAATGCGTGATGTATCGGCCTGGCTAAAGGGATACAAGAAAAGGGAAACGAGAGCGAATGGATTGCTTCAAGCAAGACGTAATTGAATTCGCGTGCCTGTATTTACTATTTCGCGTTGGGGCGAGCAAATCGTCTAAGCGGACTAGAAAAAACAGGAAGGAGTGGATGGCGGTCGGCTGGAGGAACGAAATGAGAGGGCCGCGACAGGATAGTATCGTCAAAGTTATTGAATGAAAGAATGGACGTCAGTCATCAGACTGACGAAGTTGCATGTGGATTGGAAAAATGAGCGCAAGGCCCTTTGGAGAAACGAATGACTGTAAGGCCCACGCATCGCGGTCAGCGAACATAAACAAACCCCAAATGGCGTGACGAAAACGCGACTTTAGGAGGGTACTACCGATGATAGGTGTTGCATCCACCTGATTAACAGATAAGCTGGGTTTGAAAAGAACGAGACAAATATCAGAGTGCGAACAACGTTGTCGTTGACAAAAGTCCGCTGATCACACCACAAATGCAGACAGAAGCGTTTGCTGTCAGTTCGAAATCTGGGGCGGAAAGGAAAAGTCTTTTGTGTGTTTTGCGGCAAACGACAGGCTTATATTTAATATTTAATATTCTAATTGGGTTATCCCAGGCAAACCACGCTTCGGCTTCTTATTCCTCAATGCAAATCATCCTGCCACAGGGGCAAGGCGAAGAAGAGAAACTCCAGAGACGGGGAGAAGTGACGAGAGCACTGAAGAGAGAATTCTAAAAATCGAAAGGAGAGACAATTGTCTGCTGTAGACACACAGAGGAAGCGTGTTGCGGTCGTTATCGTGCCCTCGTCCTCGTCGTCGTTCCACAGTGTTATTGGTGAAGGTTGGGCTGAAGAAGAACTGTTCGAGGAAGAATTGAATTGAAAAGCAGGAGTTAGCCTCAATTAGACTGGCTTAGCGCGGATTTAGCCCGGAAGTCAGAAAAGGGTTAAGTGGGCCCAAATAACGGTGTGCCAAGACCACTAAACGGATGTCCACGCTGTCGATTGGCTGAGGGTTCCAAAGGCTCCATAACATCGCGGGTTAGTCACCGATGATTGGTTGATTGCCCCTCCCGCCAATGCTCAAGGCCAGGATAGTTTGATTAGATAATCCGGGTCGGGCGAAACAAACAAAGCAGAAGCCTGCGCCACTCTGATCTAGCCCGCGGTGCTGAAATTACGGAGCTCGTAGATGTGAAGGAATGGCCAAGACACTTGTACGGCACTTCCGACACAGCGCTCTTCTGGCTGGAGGACATTGTCGCTTGCTGGTATTCGACGCACAGCAAGATTCCACGGAGTGTTTATTCGACATGTTTCAATCATGCTATACGTTGTGGAAACGTTTTGGGGCTTGCCCGCAAGCCTCCACACATAACTCGTCCCCAGCCTTTTTTCAGCGTCAGAAACTGCTGATCCACCCATTGGGCGACTGTGAAGAATGTTTCACTCACTCCCGGCTTTCGGGGACTTGGTTTTCTCGTGCCGAAAGAAAGCATAACCAGGAAAAACGCCCGAGGCCTCGTCCCCACAGTTCCAAATACTTTGCAATCCGTCCTGCGCCCGAAAATACTTCTGTATCGCAGCGTAGCCTGGAAAGCAACAACAGCTGTGATTTATATTTGATTTTATCTTATTCTTTTCGATAGACCATTTCTTGCGTCATAAAGTTCAATTAAATTTCACTGATCAGCTGAGTGTCGGTTTTTAGTATCAGACACCAACAACTACTGAACACAGGGGCAGAAAAGCGCCACAAGGGAAAAATATGCCAAATTAAACACACACTTTCGGACATCAAAGATGGAAAAAAAAGCTCCGGCACCCGCGCTATTTTAGTGTCTTTGTTTACGGTGAACCCTATTAAACTACAAATCTACTTCTATCATCATTTGCCTCTCGTACATGTACGTGGACTGACTCCTAAACAACAAAACACCAGACCGTTGTCTCAAGCGAACCGCATATAAAAACTTGCTTCTGAAAATATCCTGTCTGTCAAGGAAAAAAAATGCCGTTTTCACGGTATTTCATTGTGGAAATGTCAAGCTATGCGGGGTAAAATCCACGAAAGTTTAAGTAGGCTATCATACACTTCCAACGGATAACGTCATGATAGCCGTGCACAGATATAAAACACCACCAATGGGTGACAACTGCCAACCCGCATAACGGGCCGGTCCTCCTCCTGTCTAACCCTTTCCTCACAAACCTCACCCTCTGGGATCCCATCCTCCCAACCCTCCACGCCCACATCGGCGTCTCTCTCGGCGCCGCCACGCGCCTCTACCTGGCCACCGCACACCCAGGCCTCATCCAGCGTCTAGTCGTCTGCAGCGTGCCACTCTGCGCACCCATAAACGCCGGCATGGAGGACTAGTATGCGCCCCTTGTTGAGATTGCGCGGATCAATGCTGATGCGATTTGGATTCTGACGGAGAGGACGATGGAGAGGTGGTTTGGCGCGGAGTGGCGGAGCTGGAATTTGTATGGACATGGACGTGGACGTAGGGCTGAGTGCGCTGATTGCGGACGACGACGCGGGAAGAGTTTATAGCGTGTTGCAATGCGTTGAGAGATCGGTCGTTTGATTTGAGGCCCTTGTTGGCGCGCGTTGCGGGGGCTGCGGGGGCTGTGGAGAGGGTGATGTTTGTGGCTGGGGGAGCGGATGGGGAGTTACCGGATGTTATGTGGATGAGGTTGTGAGGGGATTTGAGAAGGAGAGGGAAAATGGGGAATAGGGGAGACCGTGGCGAGGGTGAGATCGGAGAGAAGGTCGTTGAGTGGGCGGTTATTGGGGGCGCGGGACATTTACCGATGATCGATCACAGGAACAGGTTTTGGAAGCGGGTGCTGATGTTTTTGGAGAGGTGAGATGCAGATGGGACATAATTTTCTCTTCCTGTTTTCTTTTCAGTTATGAAAGCTGTTTTCCGAATAATGACCAACCTTTGATGTCTGTACAGTAGTCTTGAAAAGGATGTTTATAGAGCTTGGGGATAGTTAGCTTTCTTATATACAAATTTTACATACAGCACATCACATTTTTCATGTAGATATATCACTATGATTTTGGTGAGATATGTTACTTAACATAATTAACATCCTTCATGCTCCACCAAATGCAGGCTTTTGTGTTTACCTATGTAGTTATTTTTCACCTCAATGTTCTATTCGCGCCTAATGTTCAGAGAACTTGATCAATCCTCCTTCATATTACCATAGTAATTTAGCTTGGTCACCAACAGAAGCTAATCATCTTCATAGATCTTGCAACATCATATTGACCAGGAGGAAGCGACCCACAGCAACCTCCACTCTACTTCAATACCCCACCCCCGCCCCGCTCCCTCCCCCAGAGATCTCAAAATCCACACCCGCCTCATCTTTACACCAAAAGTCATGAAAAATAATCAACTTTGAAAAATTCATAGATCAATTTGTTTATATGAAATACTAATGTTTTATACATTGATTAAACCAAGATTTATCTGTCAGGTCACATGTCCTGGCTTATTAATCCTTCCACCAAATAACTTCAAATAACTTCCCACTAGCTAGCAACCTTTTCATTCAAGCAAGCTTTACACCGTTCACAGGTTAGGTTATGAGGCCTGTTTTGCACATGAACACTGCCAATTCAGAATTCCTTGTCAATATAATCATTATTTTAACTACTGCTTCATTTGATACATCTATCAGGTGTTAAAATCATCTTATTTTATTATTATTAGAGGGATTCTGCAAGCACCTTTCACAGTAATGGCCTTCCTTATATGGTTTAACATCATGTAAATTAGTGTTCAGTGGTGTTTTTAATTAATATCACTATCACACAGGTGGATCCATACATGCAATGTTTCCGCATGAATTCATACATAGTATATACATGTAATTAGTGCTGTACAGCCTTTCTTATTCAGTTAGTTATAATAATTAGCGCTTCATCATCACGTTAGCCTTATATCTGTAGGCTACTGGGGTAAAAGAGCTCAATCATCATCAGCGCACTGCTGGTAGAAGGGCTGATCAATTACAGGACTCTCAACACTCTCTCTCAGATTAGCTATCACAGAGTACAGTACTTCTCTCAGTGACTTCTTTCAGTGACTTCTCATAGAGACTTCTCTCAGTGAACTCAGTTCTAGAGCTTAAGAGACTTCTAGAGCACACTTCTAGAATGTTTCTTGACACTGTGTAAGAATAAGTGCTCGCAGGTGATTATTCAGGTGTTTGCAGCTTGATGTGATATGTGCTGTTAACTACTAGAAGTATTCACAGTAGAAAGATAAAATGTAGAGATTAAATATATAATAGTATTCAAGCTAAGTTATAAATAGTATTCATAAACTTCAGTCTATATAGTTATGTATAGTCAAGAGTCACTAACTCTATTAATTATATAAGAGATAGAAATAGAGATAAAGAATCTGTAAGAAGCAGAATTTCTTATATATCTCTCTCTCTCTAAGACTTCATCTGTGAAGTCTTTCACTAAGTAACTTCATAGAATCAGCTCAGCACTGCAGTGATACTTACTAAAAATTCTTTATATTTATAAAAAAATCTCAGTGAGGAAAAATTTCTTACTATTATAAAGAGAAAAGAGTCTATCACTCAGTTTCTTATTCTATAAGATTCTTTATAATCTACAGATTCTTCTCTAACTATTACACAGATTCATCTCACATCTTTTATATAGAAGAGTTTCAGTTAACTCTTAATTATTTTTATAAGATTCTTATATAATTACTACATAGATTCATCTCATAGATAAATTACTCTCTATAAGATTACTCTTATCAAAGAGAAGTATTTATAAGTTAATCTTTTACTCATTCTTATAAATTATCATTCTTTAATACTATAGAATTGTGAGGAATTTTTCATTCTTTTATCAACTCTGTAGAATTATAGTATTAAGATATTTATAATCTATAATCACTCTTTATAGTTATATAGAAAGATTCAGATCTATAATTTATAATTACTCTTTATTTATTAGAGTAATCTAACTGTTTTATAAAATTACTTACAGTATAAATAAATCTCTCTAAAGTAGTATAAATATTTCAGATCTGTTTATAAAATCTTATCTTCTTTTTTCTTTTTTTATAACAGCTTTTATTTTTATAAACTATGAGTATTCTCATTTATTTATAAAGTATTTTTACTTAGATAACAGAGAGAGAGTATTTCTGATAATATCTGTATATTAGTTCAAGAACTTCTTAAGAATAAAAAATTTTTTAATTTTAATATCTTTATAAATAATGTCTGACTACTGCTGAGCTTTTTATAGATATTTCTATAACTCTTCTAATCACTTTTTACTGACTAATAAAGCTGTAAGAAATCCCGCTCCTCGCGGATCCTTTACCCCTATTCCTATCTCTCGTGTAATCAATAGGGCTAGCGGCCCTTGGCTACACACAACTATATAGACTGGAGTTTGTGAATACTATTTATAACTCAGCTTGAATACTATTATACACTTGATTTCTACATTTATCTTTCTATCATGAACACTTCTAGTAGTTAACAGTACATATCACATCAAGCTGCAAACACCTGAATAATTACTGTGAGCACTTATTCTTACATTTCAAGCTCAGTCAGTCAGCAATCACTCATTATGACTGAAAGAACTAGAAACTCATATGCTTCAATCTCTGTGAACCCTACTGCAGGCACTCAGAAGCAGTCATCTGAACCATGAATAACCTCTGTGAAAGAAGTCTCAGAGAACTTATCAATCACTCACAGAACATCATTCTCTGCATCTGTGACAGAGAAACCCTCTGAACTCATGAATAAATCAATCTCAGTGAAGAACATTCTTGAGCATCTTCTGTGAGATCAAGCTATTTTTCTACAAGAAATGCTTACTGCCTGTAAACACTCTTAAATCAAGTCTCTAGACATGATCTTCAGAGACACCTGCAAACTGAAAAGAAACTTCCTCAAGCTGCAATCACTTAAGGCCATCTATCAAATCACAATCTATAAAAGCTTTTACAAGTTTGTATTTGAAATTGACTCACAAGCCCAGCTGTGTGATATGAAAGATGAAGAAGCTGTCATCTACATGATGACAGGCCTCTATTACACTGAAGTCAAGAACTGGCTGAATTATCTAGAGAATGATCATGAGAGATTCTGATGATCTGTTCTCAAGATCTATCTAGAGAATAAGTTGAGAAACTCTGTGAGCTGAACAGAGAACATCTGGGCTGTGATCATCAATATTAGAAAAAGAGATGAGAAATCTGATGAAGACTACTCACAGTGCTTCATGAAATTGTAATATGAATTGAGACCTGTGAAAACAGGGCTCTGAAACAAGACCTGAATGATAATATTCACAAAGAGACTGAATAAAGACATGTAGAACAAGCTCATTGAGCAAGACTCTAAGCTCTTGACCCTGAAGAAACTGATGACTCTCATTCATCACTTATGAATCACTGTGAGAGCCACAGACCTGTGAAGAGCAGATCATTGACTGGCTCTGTGAGAGTCAGAACAACAGAGGACAGATTTATCAGAAAAAGATGATAAGATATAGAGAGATTTGCATCTGACTGCTGAGTAGAGAGAAAGAGCTTCACAAGCTCCTGTGAACAGAGTGCATAACAGAGAGATTAAGAAAAAGAGACTCTGCTTCATCTATTCTAAATCAGAACATCTCCGCACAAACTGTTCAGACAAATTAAAATAGAAATTTGAGAAGTCACAGACAGAGTCAGCAACAGCCTTCTTAAGAGTCTTAAAGCTGATATCTGAATCTGTTACTCTCTCAATGAAAATGCTTGCTTGCAGAGAGAGACTGCATCACAGTACTGCTGCCCTGCAAGCATGGAAAGCATTGATGAACTCAGGATCCCAGGTCACTGTGATGTCTCTAAAGCTCACAGAGTAAATGAGCTGAAAGATGAAGACTGAGAACCTGCTCTTGCAACAAGCAGAGTGTGAGAACTTAGATCTGAGAACTGAAAGACTTGCAAGAGTCATCTTTGAATTACAAGATCTCTCTGAAACCTGAAGAAGATTTACAGAAACTGTGATTATCACAGACATTACAGATAACATGTATTTGAGACTTGCATGACTTCAAAGACACAATCTGCACATAGCTGTCTGTGAGTCAGGTTTATACTTCTGATCAGTGTTGACAGACTCACTCACAGAGATAGAAGCAGTTGATGCTGCAGAGTTGATTAGAGAAGACAAGCTCATCTATATGATGACTTTGTAAGTGTCTGAGAATCTCACAGTTATGAAAACTGAGCTTCAGATATCAGAGAAATACTGAGATCTCACAGAGATATTCAGCTCAGTTAAGACAGCTGAGCTTTCTTCTCACTGTGAGAAGAATCTGATAATAGATTTGATAGAAGAACAGAAACTCTTCTGAGAATCAATCTATAAGCTCTCTCATTATGAGACAGAGGTCTTGCAGACCTATGTGAAGAAGAATCTGAAGAATGACTTTATCTGATCTTCACAGGCCTCTGCAGGAGTCTCTGTGATGTTTGTGAAGAAGAAGAATGAAGATCTCAGATTGTGTGTAGACTATTACAACCTGAACTTCAAGATAACAAAGAGCTGTTACTCTCTGTCTCTGATTGAGAATGTAATCAATCATCTCATAAGAGCTGTCATATTCACATAACTGAATATAATCAATGCATATGCACAGCTGTGAATACAGTCTGAGAATGAATGAAAGACTGTCTTTAGAACTGCACTGAGATTGTTTAAATATCTAGTGATGTCTTTTAATCTGACTAATATCTCTGTGATATTTCAGTCTTTCATTAATAAAACACTTCATGCATATCTGAATGTCTTCATGATAATATATCTGAATAATGTGATAATGTACTTCATGAAGAAGGAAGAACACACTGAGCATGTGTGAAGTGTGTTGAAGGCCTTAGATGAGGCAGAACTGTATATTAAGCTCATGAAGTGCAACTTCAGTGTCTGCTGAATTAATTTCCTAGAATATGTAATCACTGCAGATGATATTCAGATGAAATCTTCATAAATTGAGACTATTCTATCATGACTGAAGTTAACTAGTATTCATGAGATTCAGATCTTTCTGAGCTTTGTGAATTTCTATAGATGATTTATCTTTGTATTCATGAGAATCTTCTTGACTCTTACAGACATGCTGAAGAGTGAAAATAAGAAGAAGTCATTCTATGAATAGAGAATGAAAAGATTGTTAAGAAGAAAGAACTGTGAGAACTTTCTTATCTCAGAAGCTCACAGAGTCTTTACAAGGTTGAAACAGACATTCATAGATGTAGTGATGCTGTTTCACTTTGATCTCTTACTCTTAATCAGATTGAAGACAGATGTCTTCTTCTTTGTGATTTCAGAAATAGTCTTACAACTACAGTCAAATGAGAACTGGGTTTCAGTGGCCTTTTTCTCACAGAAGATGCAACTCATGAAGATCAACTATAACATTCATAATCAGAAGCTTCTTATAATAGTGAAATTCTTTCATCACTGATATCACTACTTCAAGAACCTTATGACAGTGATTACTGTTAGAACTGATCATGACAGCTTGTAACAGTTTACTTCAATCAAGAAACTCTCACAGCAGCAGGTTCACTGAGCTCAGAGACTGAGTGAGTTCTGATTCAAGATAGAATATATCAAGAGAACTAAGAACTCAGCAAATGAACCCTCTTACAGGCCAGACTATGTTAAGAAGGCCAGGGTGACAGACACAGAGAGACTAGAGAAGATAGAAAAGCTTTGTAAGATGCTCAGACTGAGTGTTGTAAAGAGATTAACTGAAGAGTCTCTCAATTCCTTATAAGAGAAGAAGGAAAAGAGAGGAAAGAAGTCTGTGCAACTACTCTCTACAACACTGAGAGTCAACACTCTGAGAATCTCTGTGAGAATTCTTGAAGAGAGTATCTATAACCTGAAGAATTTATGAGCTTTGAGAAGCACTGTGAAAGACCTGATGTAAGAAGAAACAGAGTATAAGTCTTTGCAAGATCTTCTATTCAGATTGTCTGAACTGCAACTGAAGAATGAATATGCTCAGTATATTCAGAAACTGCTCATGACAGAGATCAACTCTGCAGAAATAAAGAATTGAAGAGACTTAAATAATCTCTTGTGAAGAGAGGGCTGAATTTATATGCCTGTGAATGAGTTTCTATACATAGAACTCATCAAAAGGCATCATGACTCTTCTCTAGTGAGTCATTTTATAGACACTAGAACTCATGAGCTGCTGTAAGAAAATACTTCTGACTGAAGATATAAGAACTTGTGAAGAAGATAGTGAATTCTTGTACTATTTATCAGGGTTTGCAGATAGTGCAGTTCAGATTATATAAAGAACTTACTTCTCTACTCATCTCACAGAAACCTTGAAAACAGCTAGAAATGAATGCTCTTGTGAGCCTCTCTGAAAGTAAGAATATATATGATACCTGCTTTAACAGTGTGCTGATGATAGTGAATTACTTCATTAAGATAACACACTTTATACTCACTTACAAGAACTTGAAGTTAAAGAATTTGACTCACATCTTTGTCTGTGATGTGATTCAGTTGCATGAATTGTCTGTAAACATTATCTCAGACAGAGAATCAATCTTCACAGAAGAGTTCTGATCTGATCTGATAACTATACTGAAGATCTCATAAGATCTAAGCACAGCTTTTCATCAACAGACAGATGATCAGATAGAATATCTGATAAGTATATTGAAATAGTATCTGCAGTGCTTTGTTAATTACAATCAGAATGACTGAGTGTATTGATTATCACTTACAGAGTTCATATACAACAACTCAAAGCATGTCAGCACAGATAAAACTCTCTTTGAGATGCTCACTGAGACTCATCTGTGAATGATCTTAATGAATCTGTGAGAGTACACTATAGAGTGTAGTGATGCCTGTGAACAGGCTGAGAGAATTCAGGAGATTCAGAAGAAAGCTCACAAATTCTTGAGAAAGGCTCAAGAGTATCAGAAGAGATACTATGACTTCAAGCATATTATAAAGAGTTTCAAGAAAGATGATAGAGTCTGACTGAGTCTAGAAAACATTATTATACAGAGATCTAGTAAGAAGCTGAATCTCTTGTAAATAGAGTCTTATAAGATTGTGAAGAAAGTTAGCTCACAGTTCTACAGATTGAAACTGTCATCTGAGTTACAGATGTACAATATTTTTCATGTCTCTTTACTTCATAAATATAAGGAATTCTCAGAAGAGAATTCTGTGACTTATCACTCTATTCATAAAGCACTAGAGAGTGAAAGAGAATATCAGATCAAAGAGATTATTAACTTAGAGAAGTGAGATTATGAGCTCTGATTCAAGATTCAGTGATAAGAGTATTCTGATAAGATGAATAAGTTCACTTGAGAATTATTCAAGTAGATAAGACATCTGCAGAAGCTGAGACATGACTTCTATGTCATGAATTCTGATAAGCTAGAATGACATGATCTTTGTTAAGAACCTGATTGTGATAAAGACATTAACACTGTCATTTGTGAATTCTAGTCTATAAGATGATGAGTTTCTACTGAGATGAACAGTCTGCAGCATATGTAAGAAAAGAAGAAAATATATTCTCATTAAAGCTAAAAAATAAGAAAACAAACAGGACTGTGAATGCAATTTAGAGATCAATAAAGAAAAAATAAAGAAAATTCATATTCACATCATCAATATTCACAACACTCAATTCCCTCACAACTATTAATTTCTCTCTTCAAAGAAGCAGAGAGCATCATGCCTGTAATACAGACAATTGTTACATTTAATGTAAAGGTCATCAGAAATGCACAGACTTCAGAGAAGCTGAACATCAGAGTACACACAGTTGTAGCAGAGTCTTGAAGACTGATCATCTGTACATGTAACCAGATATTTCTCACAAAGCTGTGTTCACTCTCTCAGTTGTGCTGAAGTATTCAGCCTGAAAACAATGAAGATGCAGAGAGAGAGCTCATCTGCTCAGGCTAACTCTTATCACAAATTCATGATATTCACATTGTCTTGACTACCTGGATTTTACAGGTACTCAGGAACTCATCTCTCATTGACAATGAGATTGTGGAAATGCACTGCAGTGTGAGAATCATTGATAGAGAATCTAGACATATTTGCATATGCCTGGTCAGAGATTGTGCAGATAGAAGAAGAGTGATTGTAGGCTCACAGAGCCGCAGGAGACACTGACAACACTGAGAGCTTTGCAAGAACTATCAGCTAGAATCTGTAAGGAATTACTTATGAGAAGACTTACAGCAAAGAGAGAGACTGCACTGCTTGAAGTCAGGAACTGATCTGAGAAAGGAATGAGATGAGCTGCTGGCCTGAAGATCAGATGTGATGACAGGGCTGAGAGGAATGAAGACATGGTCATGGGCAGCGGCGCCTCTGCTTCACCAGCTGGTAAAAAGTGACTGAAGGAGTTGCAGAGACACTCATAAGAAGCTCAGTGACAGCCAGATATTGTTTGTAAAGATATTGAAATTGAAAAAATTTTTATTCTTGAAAAGTTCTTGAATCAATATATGAATATTGTCAGAAACACTCTCTCTCTATCATCTGAGTGAAAACACTTCACAGATGAATGAGAATACTCATAGTTTGTAAGAATGAGAGCTGTTACAGAAAAAGAGAAAAGAAGATAAGATTCTGCAGACAGATCTGAGATATTTATACTACTCTAAAGAGGTTTGCTTACACTGTGAGTGATTCTGCAGAACAGTCAGATCACTCTAGTAAATAAGAGTGATTATGAATCACAGATCTGAATCTTTCTATATAACTACAAAGAGTGATTGCAGACTGCAGACATCTTGATTCTACAATTCTACAGAGTTGATAAAAGAATGAAAAATTCCTCACAATTCTACAGTGTCAAAGAGTAATGATTTGTGAGAATGAATGAAAGATTAACTCATGAATATTTCTCTTTGATGAGAATAATCTCACAGAGAGTGATTCACCTGTGAGATGAATCTGTGTGATAATTACACAAGAATCTTGTAAAAATAATTGAGAGTTAACTGAAACTCTTCTGTATGAAAGATGTGAGATGAATCTGTGTGATAGTCAGAGAAGAATCTGTAGATTATAAAGAATCTCATGAAATAAGAAACTGAGTGACAGACTCTTTTCTCTTCATAATAACAAGGGATTTTTCCTCACTGAGGTTTTTTACAGATATAAAGGGTTTTTAGTGAGTATCACTACAGTGCTGAGCTGACTATGAAGTCACTCAGTGAAAGGCTTCACAGACAAAGTCTTAGAGAGAAGGGGGTATGTAAGAAATCCCACTTCTTGCAGATTCTTTACCTCTATTCCTATCTCTCACATAATCAATAGGGCTAGCAGCCCTTGGCTACACACAACTATATAGACTGGAGTTCGCGAATACTATTTGCAACTCAGCTTGAATGCTATTATACACTTGACCTCTACATTTATCTTTCTACTGTGAACACTTCTAGTAGTTAACAGTACATATCACGCCAAGCTGCAAACACCTGAATAATCGCCGCGAGCACTTATTCTTACAAAAGCAGAGATATTACTGCTTATAATAGTATCTTTATTTTTTTCAGCTCTGTTACTACACTTAGTCTTCAGATCAGTAGTTAATTCTGTATCTTTATCAGATTATTCTCTGACTTTAAGTAGTATAGTTCTACTCTTTACTGTAAGTCTTCTTATAAGTAATTTCTTACAGATTCTAGCTAACAGTTCTTATAAAGCTCTCAGTGTTATCAGTGTCTTCTACAGTCTTATAAATCTATAATTACTCTTCTTCTATCTGTATAATCTCTGATCAGGTATATATAAATATATCTAGATTCTCTATCAACAGTTCTCACATCACACTACATTTTCACAATCTTATTATTAATAAGAGATGAATCTCTGAGTACTTACAAAATTTAGATAATTAAGATAATATAAATACTATAAATTTATAATAGAAGTTAATCTGAATAGATAAACTCTCTCTTTATATTTTAATTATTTTCAGACTGAATACTTCAGTACAACTGAAAGAGTAGATACAGCTTTATAAGAGATATCTAATTATTTATATAGATAATCAGCTCTCAAGACTCTGTTATAACTGTGTATACTCTGATATTCAACTTCTCTGAAGTGTGTGTATTTCTGATAATCTTTGTATTAAATATAATAATTATCTGTACAGCAGATATAATACTCTCTGTTTCTTTAAAGAAGAGAATTGATAGTTACAGAAAGATTAAGTATTATAAGTATTAAGAATATAAGTATGAATTTTCTTTATTTTTTCTTTATTAGTCTCTAAATTATGTTCACAGTTCTATTTTTATTTTCTTTATTTTTTAACTTTAATAAGAATATGATTTCTTCTTCTCTTTATATACACTGTAAACTGTTTATCTCAGTAAAAACTTATCATCTTATAGACTAGAGTTTATAAATAACAGTATTAATATCTTTATTATAATTAGATTCTTAGTAAAGACTGTATTATTCTGACTTATCAGAATTTATAGTATAAAAGTTATGTCTCAGCTTCTACAGATATCTTATCTACTTAGATAATTCTTAAATAAATTTATTCATCTTATTAAAATACTCTTATTACTGAATCTTGAATCAGAGCTTATAATCTCACTTCTCTGAATCATTAATCTCTTTGATCTAATATTCTCTTTTACTCTCTAGTACTTTATAAATAGAGTAATAAGTCACAGAATTCTCTTCTGAGAATTTCTTATATTTATAGAGTAAAGAGTTATGAAAAATATTATATATTTATAACTCAGATAATAGTTTTAATTTATAGAACTATAAACTAATTTTCTTTATAATATTATAAGACTCTGTCTATAAGAGATTCAGCTTCTTACTAGATTTTTATATAATAATATTTTCTAGACTTAATTAGACTCTATCATCTTTCTTGAAACTCTTTATAATATACTTAAAGTTATAGTATTACTTCTAATACTCTTAAGTCTTTCTCAAGAATTTATAAGCTTTCTCTCAGATATTCTGAATTCTCTCAGCTTATTTACAGATATTATCACACTTTATAGTATACTCTTACAGATTCATTAAGATTATTCATAGATAAGTCTCAGTGAGTATCTCAAAGAGAATTTTATCTATACTGATATACTTTGAGTTATTATAGACAAACTCTGTAAGTGATAATCAATATACTCAGTTATTCTAATTATAATTGATAAAGCACTGCAGATATTATTTTAATATACTTATCAGATATTCTGTCTGATTATCTGTCTATTAATGAAAAGTCATACTTAAATCTTATGAGATCTTCACTATAATTATCAGATCAGATTAGAAGTCTCTTATAAAGATTGATTCTTCATCTGAGATAATATTCACAGATAATTCATGCAATCAGATCATATTATAGATAAAGATATGAGTTAAATTCTTTGACTCTAAGTTCTTACAGATGAATATAAAGTATATTATCTTAATAAAGTAATTTACTATTATCAGCACACTGTCAAAGCAGGCATTATATATATTCTTACTTTCAGAGAGACTTATAAGAATATTCATTTCTAGCTATTCTTAAGATTTCTATGAGATGAGTAGAGAAGTAAATTCTTTATATAATCTGAACTACACTATCTATGAACTCTGATAAATAGTATAGAAATTCACTATCTTCTTTATAAGTTCTTGTATCTTCAGTCAGAAGTATTTTCTTATAAGTAACTTATAAGTTCTAGTATCTATAAAATGATCTGTTAGAGAAGAGTTATAATACCTTTTAATAAGTTCTATATATAGAAACTTATTTATAAGTATATAAATTCAGTTCTCTCTTTATAAGAGATTATTTAAATCTCTTTAATTCTTTATTTCTACAGAATTGATCTCTGCTGTAAGCAGTTTCTGAATATACTGAGTATATTCATTCTACAGTTGCAGTTCAGACAATCTGAATATAAGATCTTATAAAGACTTATACTCTGTTTTCTCTTATATTAGATCTTCTACAGTACTTCTCAAAGTCTGTAAATTCTTCAGATTATAGATACTCTCTTCAAGAATTCTCACAGAGATTCTCAGAGTGTTGATTCTCAGTATTATAGAGAGTAGTTATACAGGCTTCTTCTCTCTCTTCTCTCTCTTCTCTTATAGAGAATTAAGAGAATCTTCAGTCAATGTCTTTATAATACTCAGTCTGAGTATTTTATAAAGCTTTTCTATCTTCTCTAGCTTCTCTGTGTCTGTTACTCTGATCTTCTTAATATAGTCAGATCTGTAAGAGAGTTTATTCACTGAGTTCTTAGTTTTTTTAATATACTCTATTTTGAATCAGAATTCACTAAGTCTCTGAGCTCAGTAGATCTATTATTATGAGAGTTTCTTAATTAAAGTAAACTGTTATAAGCTGTTATAATCAGTTCTAATAGTAATCACTGTTATAAGACTCTTAAAGTAGTGATATCAGTGACAGAAGAATTTCACTATTATGAGAAGCTTTTAATCATAAATATCATAGTTAATCTTCATAAGTTACATCTTTTATAAGAAAAAGATTACTGAAACTCAGTTCTTATTTAACTGTAGTTATAAGACTATTTCTGAAATTATAAAGAAGAAAATATCTATCTTTAATCTGATTAAGAGTAAGAGATCAAAGTGAAATAGTATTACTATATCTATAAATATCTGTTTCAATCTTATAAAGATTTTATAAGCTTCTGAGATAAGAAAGTTCTTACAGTTCTTTCTTCTTAATAATCTTTTCATTCTTTATTTATAGAATAACTTCTTCTTATTTTCACTCTTCAGCATGTCTGTAAGAACTATGAAGATTCTCATAAATATAAAGATAAACTGTTTATAGAAATTTATAAAGCTTAGAAAGATCTGAATTCTATAAATACTAGTTAACTCTGATTATAACAGAATAGTCTTAACTTATAAAGATTTCATCTGAATATTATCTATAATAATTATATATTCTAGAAAATTAATCTGATAGATACTGAAGTTGCACTTTATAAGCTTAATATACAGTTCTGTCTTATCTAAGATCTTTAATATACTTTGTATATACTCAGTGTGTTCTTTCTTCTTTGCAGAGTACATCATCACATTATTCAGATATATTATTATAAAGATATCTAGATACATATGAAGTATTATATTAATGAAAGACTGAAATACTGTAGAGATATTAGTTAAATTAAAAGATATTACTAGATATTCAAATAATTTCAGTACAGTTTTAAAGACAGTTTTCTATTCATTCTCAGACTGTATTCACAGCTATGTATATATATTAATTATATTCAATTGTATAAATATGACAGCTTCTGTGAGACAGTTAATCACATTCTCAATCAGAGACAGAGAATAGTGACTCTTTATTATCTTGAAGTTCAGATTATAATAGTCTATATACAATCTGAGATCTTCATTCTTCTTCTTTATAAATATCACTGAGACTCTTATAAAGATCTGTGAAGATTGAATAAAGTTATTCTTCAGATTCTTCTTCACATAGGCCTGTAAGATCTCAGTCTCATAATGAGAGAGTTTATAGATTGATTCTAAGAAGAGTTTCTACTCTTCTATCAAATCTATTATCAGATTCTTCTTATAATGAGAAGAAAGCTCAGCTATCTTTACTAAGCTGAATATCTCTGTAAGATCTCAGTATTTCTCTGATATCTGAAGCTCAGTTTTCATGACTATGAAGTTCTCAGATATTTACAAAGTTATTATATAGATAAGCTTGTCTTCTCTAATCAACTCTACAGTATTAACTAATTCTATCTCTGTAAGTGAGTCTGTTAACACTGATTAAAAGTATAAACCTGACTTATGAACAGTCATGTGAAGATTATGTGTTTGAAGTTATACAAGTCTTAAGTATATATATCATCTATAATATTTATAATAGTCATAGTTTTCACAAATCTTCTTCAGATTCTGAAGAGATCTTACAATTCAAAGATAACTCTTATAAGTCTCTCAACTCTCAGATCTGAGTTCTCACACTCTGCTTATTATAAGAGCAGATTTCCAGTTTTCATCACTCAGTATATTCACTTTACAAGCTTTAGAAACACTACAGTGACCTGTGATTCCAAGTTTATTAATACTTCTCATACTAATGAAGTAATAGTACTGCAGCACAGTCTCTCTTTATAAGCATGTATTTTCATTGAGAGAGTAATAGATTCAGATATCAGCTTTAAGACTCTTAAGAAGACTGTTACTGACTCTGTCTGCAACTTCTTAAATTTCTATTTTAATTTATCTGAACAGTTTATCTGAAGATGTTCTGATTTAGAATAGATAAAGTAGAGACTCTTTTCCTTGATCTTTCTGTTATATACTCTGTTTATAGAAGCTTATAAAGCTCTCTCTTTCTGCTCAGCAGTTAGATATAAATCTCTCTATATCTTATCATCTTTTTCTAATAAATCTGTTCTCTGTTATTCTAACTCTTACAGAGCTGATCAGTGATTCACTCTCTACAGATCTATGACTCTCACAGTGATCTGTAAGTGATGAATAAGAGTTATCAGTTTCTTCAGAATCAAGAGCTTAGAGTCTCACTTAATAAGCTTATTCTGTATATCTTTATTCAGTCTCTTTATAAATATTATTATTCAGATCTTGTTTCAGAACTCTATTTTCACAGATCTCAATTCATATTATAATTTCATGAAGTGCTGTAAGTAATCTTTATCACATTTCTCATCTTTTTTTCTAATATTAATAATCCCAGCTTAGATATTCTCTGTTCAGCTCATAGAGTTCTTTAACTTATTCTCTAGATAGGTCTTGAGAATAGATCAGTGAAATCTCTTATAATTATTCTCTAGATGATTCAGTCAGTTCTTGACTTCAGTGTAGTAGAGATATATTATTATATAAATAACAGCTTCTTCATCTTTTATATCACACAGTCAGACTTGTGAGTCAATTTCAAATACAAACTTATAAAACCTTTTATACTTTGTGATTCAGTAAGTGATCTTAAGTAGTCATAGCTTAAGAAAGTTTCTTTTCAGTTCATGAATATCTCTGAAGATCATATTTGAAGACTCAGTTCAAGAATGTTTACAGATGATAAGTATTTCTTATAGAAAAATAGATTAGTTCTGTAAAAGATGCTCAAGAATATTCTTCACTGAGATTAGTTCATTTATAAGTTTGAAGAATTTCTCTATCACAGATACAGAGAATGATATTCTCTGAGTAATTAATAAGTTCTCTGAGACTTCTTTTATAAAGATTATTTATAATTCAGATGACTGCTTCTGAATATCTGCAGTAGAGTTCACAGAGAATGAAGTGTATAAGTTTCTAATTCTTTCAGTCATAATAAGCAGTTGCTGACTGACTAAGCTTGAAATATAAGAATAAGTGCTTACAGACAATTATTCAGATGTTTGCAGCTTGATATAATATATACTATTAACTACTAGAAGTATTCACAGTAGAGAGATAAAATGTAGAGATTAAATATATAATAGCATTCAAGCTGAGTTATGAATAGTATTTGAGAACTTCAGTCTATATAGTTGTGTCTAGCCAAGGGCCGCTAACCCTATTAGTTACATGAGAGATAGGAATAGGGGTAAAGAATCCGTGAGAAGCGGGATTTCTTACACACTGTTAAATGTTCAGAGTATTCATTTGAAATTTTTAAGTGTATTCTGAGATCAAATTCATGCATGTGAATTATAGCAGAGCTCATGCTTAACAGTCTCATAATCTGTAGACTACTGAGACAAAAGAGCTCCGTCATTATCAGTACACTGCTGATAGAAGAGATGATTAACTACAGAATCTTTAACACTCTCTCTCAGATCAGCTATTATAGAGTACAGTACTTCTCTCAGTGACTTCTTTCAGTAACTTCTCATAGTAGCTTCTCTCAGAGAACTCAGTTCTAGAGCTTAAAAGACTTCTAGAACACGCTTCTAGAATATCTCTTAATAATGTTAAATATTCAGAGTATTTATTTGAAATTTTTAAGTCTATTCTGAAATTGATCTTATGCATGTTGATCACAGTGAGACTCGTGCTTAACAGTCTGATAATCGGTAGAATACTGAAGTCAACGAGCTCAATCATTATCAGTGCGCTGCTGATAGAAGAGCTGATTAACCGCAGAACTCTCAACAATATCTTATATTGTTGTAAGATAGATTGATTACCAACTTTATCTATACATAGATCTTTCTCTATTCATGTTATCTATTTCTCTGATTTGTATTCAGAATTGCCATATCATCATCATTTATTCTTGCCATCAAGCTCTTATATTTTCAAGATTGAAAATAAAATGAGTGTATGAAACAGGGAGCTGACATATTATAATATAGCTCTCATCTGCACCGCTTCACCACGAACTCGCTCGATCTTTCGAATAATAACCCGCCGATAGATCCATCGAAAAGCCCTCGATCATACGAGCATTTTGACCCCATCGCCGACCGCATACCCCGTGTGGTGGTGGAGTTATCCAGCCAAACATGAACCAGATGTTGTTCGAAACTCCTGTGTGGGATTATCCCCTGTTCACCCCTACCACACCACAACCCCGGGCCAAATTACCATACAAATTGTAAGATGAAGAGACCTAGCCATATGCATCAATCTTCTTGATTTTGAAAGATCCCTGATCTGTAATTGTGAAGATATCTGAGAAGCAATCTCGGTGAAAACCCTGTCCATCTTTGATGTTCCAAAACATCAACACCAAGGCTCACCTTTATACCACCCTTCACAATCTGGCCCATCTCTGACAGAAAAATACAAAAAGATACCTCAGCAACAGTATTTAATACATAATTAGTGAATAATGAGTCAATAGCATGTCAACAACTATAAAATCAGTATATTTTAAGATCTGACTGAGCCTTTGATTCCTGCACAGTGAGATATATTAAATCTAGTTTTAATATCTCAATATTCAATAGATTCTGTAAGAAATTGAGAACAGCAATACTAGATTTCTATTGATTTTGAGAATTAACTCTATATTAATATAATCATTGACAAAGTCTTCTATTTTAAGATATAAATAATCAGTTTCTCTACATTCTGCTAACAATATTTATATTATTATATAGAAACAGACTTATATTCTCTATAATATCAAGACTCTGAAGAGAGAAAGTCTTGATAGAGAGTATACAGTAGTATATATCTTAGCAGTTTCTATCTTATTCTTCTACAGCAGTTAATGTAAAAAAAAAGATCTTAGAAATAGTTTTTTACTTCTCTTAAAAAGTAAGATATTTTTCTCTGAATTTTACACAATATTCTTACAATGAATTAAAAACAGAGATATTTTCTATCATAATTTCACATTCTTTTAAGTAAGAATTACTTTTTCAGTGACTAAAGAGCTTTTATTAATACTTAGTTTTTTTTTACACTCTTTATTAACTGATTTGAGTTGCACGCTTGTTGTGTGAGAAGAATTGAATAATTTAGAATAAAATTGAATAGTTTTAATCAATTTCTCTGTAAAAAATTGATTTATTTTTTGTCAGTTTTTCTCTCAAAAACTGTCATATCATCTGATTTATTATCAATTGATATCATACTGTTTCTCACTGTATTTCAAGAAAGAGATTGTAAAGATTTTATTAATTTATCTCAAAAATTAATTTTAGTTTATTAGATTCTCTTCAAAAATCTAATCTAGTTACTGAACTAGTGTGAAAAAAATTAGATATTTTATACATAAAAGTCATTTATTCTTCTTCTGAAATAGGCTCACTAACTTTTTAATTGAAAACAGACTTAGAATTCTTTTAATTGAAACAGTCTGATCAACTTTTCAATTTAAAAGAGTTCAATAAATCTCTCAATTGAAACAGTCTGATTGACTTTTCATTGAGTGAGCACAATGAGTTCAAAAATACACTCTGTTAATATGAAAAAAGATGCTTTCTCAAATGCTATTTCTGAGATTGAAATTCTGAAGAGAAGAAAGAAAGAAGAAATAGAGAAATAACAAGTTCTTGAAATACAGACACTTGAAAAAGCAAGCAAGATTCTTGAAAAGCAGTATCTAAATGAGATGAATGAAGAAGTTGTATTAATTCTTCATACTCAGACTAGATAACTACAGAAGATGATCAAGTTCAAACTTGGAATTTTCAACACAGTTCAAAAAACATTGAAAATTCCTAGTATAATCACTGACTCTTCACTTTACTCTTCTTCTTTTTCTACTTCTTCTTCTTCTTCATTAAATTAGAAGAAAATATATGCTCAAGCAGTTGAATCTGCTGTCTCTAAACCTGCTGTCTCTAAACCTGCTGTCTCTAAACCTGCTATCTCAAAATCTGCTCAAAATCCTGAGAAATCTCAGAAGAATACTGCTCATACTTCTATTCATAGAAAAGTGAAAACAAAAATGTAAAAAGACAAAAACTTTCAAATCTTCAGAAATAGAAGACATATTCTCAAAGTCTCAAATCAGAATATCTTGCAGAGAAACAAGCTAAACTCAAATCTCATTTTTAGAATCAGAAATGAAATTAATCAGTAGTTCTTTTCTCAGTTAATGACTGATATTGAAGTTCAAAAACCAGTTATAACTTCAATTGAGATATTCTTGTTTGAAAACTTGATCATTCTGTCTATAATGCCTGAATTCAGTTCAGAAGTTCTGATTCAGAATGAGAATCTCTGAAAATCAGCAGTAGAATCTTTGTTAAACACAACAATTCTATCTAAGAGAGATGAAAAGTGAGATAAAGTTATTCTTCATGATATTTAAGTTGAAATTTTTGACTGTGAAGAAGAAATACTACTTCTCAAAAATGAATTAGAAGAATACAACTCTATTCAACTGAGAAAAGAGCCTGTATAACTAAATTTAATTGAGTTCAGACAAAGTAGAACAAATGCCTCTGTTCTAGTATATACAAAGACACTTAAACAATAAAAGATCTCTGAAGAAAGAGTAGCAGATTTGAAAATGAGAGTTCATGAATACAAAGACTCAAGAATGAATTTCAAAGCTCAAACACAGTGTTCAAACTGTCAAAGATATGAATACTTTGTAATCTCTTATTTTAGAGACTTAAAATGTGCATTCTGTGCTAGAGATCACAAAACTAGTCAGTATAAATGTGAAACTTGCTCAAAAAGAGAGAGAATATGTTAATATACTCTGCTTAAATACTCTAATTGCAAAGAAAAACAGGCATCTAGCTTAAAAGAATGTATATTTACTTCAAGAACTCAAAGAAACTGAAGAAAATATGAAGCTCAAAGTCAATATATAACTGAAGAGAGTAGTCAAGTCAGTAAATCTACAACTATAAGCTTAAAAAGAAGAAATCCTCAACTATTTAAATCTTCAAACTTCAATTCTTCAGCTAAATATAAACAGAATTTGAATTCTCAAACTTCTGTTAAGATTAGAGAATTGAGAAATGACTCTGATGATAAACTATATATAATGTAAGCAGTTGAGATTTCTACTTTTTAAAATAGATATAATCTACTATCTGATAATAGTGATTAGATTCTACTCTATCTCTACTCTCTTTTAGTATGAATATACAATAAACACAATAAAAAAAGTTTAAAAACTCTTCAAAAATTATATTTATTTAAAACAATGTGAATAGAAACTCAAATTGTATTTATTCTTGTCTTCAAATTGCATTTGAATAAAAAGTTGATTTTATACTTCTTCAGAAACTGAATTTTGATACTGAGTAAAAATACATTATTTCTCATTCAAGCTACTACTACTTTCTATCTCAAAAGTCTGAGATAAAGTCAAGAGTAGTGATCTATGAAAGAAAGAGATTGAGATATTAATTTAATCTAAGATTTAATATTATGTCTGACTCTGATATTCTGGTGAGTGATATTATAGATAAAGAAAATGAGTTTAATACTATACAGCTTCTAAATATTTATAATGAAAAGTCATTGAAGAAAAATAACAATATCTGAATAATTAATAGAGGATTTCTGAACATAACTCTGTTAAGAAACTCTATAATTATAGAAGATTTCAATGCATATTATCTCTGATAAAATTCAGAATATAAAAGAGCAGTAAGAGTAGATAATCTGATTGAATCAATCTTTAAGCATTTAATAGATCAGTTAACTAGTCTGATCAATAAACATTCTTTAGAAAAGATATAAAACAGAAATCTATTATAGATCTAATCTTCATATTATAAAATCTAATTGAAAAAAGACTTGTAAACTGATTTATTAATTTAAATAAGATATGAGAATCAGATCATGAGATTATTCAATTTAATATTGTACTGAGTAAAAAATAAATGAGTGAAAATCCTCTTCTCTCTAATCAGTATAACTTTAACAAAGCTGATTGAAAAGCAGTTAAAGAAAGTATAAAACTGTTAAAATCTGAAAAGCAGAGTAAGCTATATTGAAATCTCAGTCAAGATATCTCAAATGAAATACTTAAGAATAGAGTAAAGCTCATTTTATCTATTATTCTAATAAGTGTTAGAGATAATATTTCAAAGAAAAAGTCTTCTAAGTATTTCAAATCTTGATGAAATGAGAATATTATATCTAAAAGAAAACAATTAGCTACTGTTAAAAGAGATTGAAAGAATGATATAATATCTGATAAAGAGTTCAAAGCTGTCAGAAATGAATACTTTTCAGATATTAAAAGAGCTAAAACAGACTGCTGAAACAAATTTCTTGAAGAAGCATAAGAAAAAAAAGTTTTTAAAGCTTTTAACTATACTAAAACAAGAAGTGTGGCAAAACTTTCAGCCTTAAATATGACTTTCAGAATGAATTATATACAGCAAATTTCTTTGAAGAAACATGTCAAGCTTTTATAAGATTTCTCTTTCAAAACTTATCAGATTCAGATTCAGAAGAAGAGAATATATCACTTTATAACTATATTAATGAAAATGACTGACAATGATCTGAGCTTATACAAGATAAATTAGAGTCAGCTATCTTCTCAAGTTTAGTTAAAACTGCTGCAGAGCCTGATTCAATCAATCACTTAATTATTCAAAATACATATTCCTACTTAAAGAATGAATATTTTAAGCTCTTTTTCAATCTCTTGAAAAATGAGTATTATTCTGAATGATGAAAAGAAGTCACTGAAGTGATTCTTGTAGAATCTAATAGAAAAACTTTAATTTCTAAGTTATATAGAGTAATATCTCTATTGAACTGTCTAGAAAAGATTTTAGAAAAGATAATATCTACTCAACTATCTTTTATAAACTCTATTAATGATTCTCTTCTATTCAGTGAATAAATAAGAGATAGAAAACAATACTCTGCAATTGATACTCTTCTCTCAATTATTTATAATATTCAAATAGCAAAGCATGAAGATCTGATCTCAACTGTAGTTTTTATTGATATAAATGAAGTATTTAATCATGTTTCAAAGTCAAAGTTAATTCAGACTTTGAAGATGTTAAAACTGTCACTTTCTCTAATAAAATGAGTTAACTGTTTTATATCTAAAAGAATCAAACAACTATTCTTTGATGAAATAAAATAAGACAAGACTGAGATAAAAATAGAAGTACTGTAAGACTCTTCAATCTCACTTATTTTATTTGTAATATATACTGCATGTCTATTCAAGAATAGAGATATGAAAATAGTGAGATCTTCAAGTTATATGAATGATATTGATCTAGTCTACAGTTTAAAAATAATTAAAGAGAATTTAGAAGTGATTGAAAAAGTAGTAAAGAAAATCTTTGTTAGAGCAGATATCAATTAAATTTAATTTAATATAAATAAAACTGAGTGAATTCATTTCTTTTCTAGATTCAATGAGAAAGAACTATGTCTAACCCTTTTAAATAGAGATATTAAACTCAGTTTAAATGTTAAATGATTAGAAGTATGATTAATCTTCAAGTTGAATTTTAAATATTATATTCAATAAAGAACTATCAAGACAGAAAGACTATTGAATAGCATAATCAGACTATTAAATACAGAGAGATATCTATTCTTTCAGGCTATGAGACAGTTGTATATAGCCTGTATTATCTCAGTAGCTGATTATGAAGTTCAAGTTTGATGAAATAATCAAGAAAATTTCACTAAACTCTTTCAAAGTCTGTAAAACAGAGCATTGAGAAGAATTCTGAGAGTATTTAAATCATCTTCTATTAAAGTAATGAAAATTGAAGCTTCAATTACTTCTTCTGCTATTAGATTTAAAAAGGCCTGTATGAACTATACTCTGAGAGTTATAAAGATGAGCTTAAATTATATAATCAGAGAAAGAGTCTCTTCTTCATTTACATTAACTAACTCTGAAAATGAACTGGATTAAAATAGATTTCTTAATTAAAAGAAAAATAATTCTTTAAAGAAAATGCTCTCTCAACTATATAGACTATACTCACTGATGAAAAATCAATTTTCTTCATTAAATATTGAAAAAGTTGATCATGAGAAGATATCTCTCTGAAGAGAAAAGCTTGAATCTCTTATAGACTTGTAAATAAGTGAACTATCTAAAGAGAGAGAATATAAACAGTATTTGAAGAGAATTTCTACAATGAATATAAAAGAGTCTATTCTGATTTATTCAGATGACTCCAAAAATGAAAATTTAAATATATTAGACACAGACATTGCTTATACTGAAGATAATATCAATTTTATCTCAGATTTCTGAAATTTAGGCTGAGAATCTGAAGTCTTTGCTGCTGAACTACTTGTAATAGTGAAAGCTTTCAAACTCATTGAAATAAAATCTTATAAAAGAGAAAATAGTTTGAAAGAGATATAAATATTCTCTAATAGTCAAGCTGCTTTAAAAAGACTTAAAAATAGTCAGATTTATAATAATCAAATGAATCTTGAACTGATTTTAAACTCTGTTTTGAAAATTCAAAACAGAATAATATTAAAAGTGATAATTCATCTGCACTGAGTTTCTACTTATATAAATATTCATGATAATGAATTCACTGATTCAGCTGTAATAAAGAGGTCAGAATTAAGCAGATCTATTCAAGAAATTAAATTCTGATCTTTTATAAAGAGAAAGATAAAAGAATCTTGTTTAGATAAGTGAAATAAAAGCTGATAGAAATAAAAGAAGAGTATACATTATTCAAGATTTGAAATAAAACTTAAGTGAAAATCTTGTTCAATTAAATGTAAAAAGAAAATATTCTCATTTATAATACAGCTGAAACTAGAATATGACTATTTCAAATCTTATATACAAAGATTTGATGATAGATTTAATTCAATAGAATGCTCATTCTTCAATGCAAATGAGAATTCTGAGTATATTGCAATGCACTGTGTATTATACAATAGTCTCAGAGTCAGATTGAAAGAGAAGTATGATCTAAATCACTTAACTATGAGATTCTTATTCTCAACTGAGACAGGAATTAAATACTTAATAGAGTTTTTATCAGAAACTCAAGCAGCTATAAGAAAATGACTAAATTCAGAAATATCTGAATATGAAGAGGAGGAAATTGATCAGCTATAGTCTCTTAAAACAGCTATATACTATCTTTTAATAATTTATTTTATTATAGTCTCTCTTTACTTTACTTTTTTCTTTCTATTCTTTTCTATCTATCTATTTAATATGTCTATCTTTAAGACTGTGTTCTCTTTTCTTTTGTCATAATATTGTCAAATTGTTTCGAAGTATCAGAAGATATTAAAATACTGTAATTTATAAACAGCTTTTGTATTCTGAGCTGGAATTTTCTGATTTTACATATCTAAAATTAGTAAATGTATAATAGTTCACTTTATAGATATAGGAACAACCCTGAGAACTAAAAGTTCTCAGATAGATATCATAGTCTCTGACTGAATACATCTATAATTGAAGAATAATAATAATAACTTACAGAATATTATTCTCTACATCTGTGACAGAGAAATTCTCTGAACATATGAACAAATTAATCTCAGTAAAGAATATTCTTGAGCATCTTCTACAGAATCAAGTTATTTTTCTATAAGAAATACTTACTGTCTGTAAACACTCTTAAATCAAGTCTCTAGACATAATCTTCAGAGATACTTATAAACTGAAAAGAAACTTTCTTAAGCTGTAACTGCTTAAGACTATCTATTAAATGACAATCTATAAAAGCTTTTATAAGTTTGTATTTAAAATTGACTTACAAGTCTTACTGTGTGATATAAAAGATGAGCCCTGATGACTGAATGGTTAATGCGGCCACCCGGTAGCGCCTTGGTGTGGGAAACCAAGGTGTGTGGGTTCGAAACCCGCAGGGGATACATTAAATTCAGAACCCAAGCACCTCAGGTTTCTAATAAATACAGAGGTGTACAAATCACTCTAATAAATCGCTCTATGTTCCTGTGCTGGGAAGTTATTATCGCATGTATCTAATTGTCACTCCTTTGTATTTCCTATGTTCTTGTTATCTTGGCGTGGTCTCAACACCTGTATTTCCTCCTGTATAATCAACACTTGGCCTGTATTTAACATCATGCAAGGACTTATCATAAGCTCCACTTGCATATAAGTATAATGGAATAATAATAATAATAATAATAATAATAATAATATAAAAGATGAAGAAGCTATTATCTATATAATAACAGATCTCTACTATACTAAAGTCAAGAACTGACTGAATTATCTAGAGAATAAGTTAAGAGACTCTGTGAGCTGAACAGAGAACATCTGAATCATAATTATTAATATTAGAAAAAGAGATAAGAAATCTGATAAAGACTACTTATAGTACTTTATAAAATTGTGATGTGAATTGAGATCTGTGAAAACAGAGCTCTGAAACAAGACCTGAATAATGATATTTATAAAGAGACTGAATAAAGATATGCAGAATATGCTCATTAAGTAAGACTTTAAGCTCTTAACTCTGAAGAAACTGATAACTCTTATTCATTACTTACAGATCACTCTGAGAGACTCAGATTTATAGAGAGTGAATTACTGATCAGCTCTACAAGAGTCAGAATAACAGAGAATAGATTTGTCAGAGAAAGATGATAAAATATAGAGAGATTTATATTTAGACTGACTGTGTGACTGTGTCTGAAATCAGGACCAGAATATTTGATAGTCACATTATCAATTCAACTGATCTCATTACACAGTTTTAAGATTATATGGTGATTCTATACTGTCTTAGTAAGACTTACTGACTACTCTTATCACATTTTTCAAATGAGATCATGATTTTCACTTGTAAATTTAAATTATTTTTATTACTTTAAATGACTTTAAATCTCATTTAAATGTTATCAAAAAGTGTTACTTTTTAAAAAATTAAAAATAGGCAAAAAAAACATTAAAATGTCTAAAAATAGTAACTTTATGTCAAGAATGAGACTAAATGAAATTAAATGAGATCACTTTCTTATTTTTTCTAAGTCATAGTCTCATTTTGAGATTTGATATATAGTTACTTTGCATGTTTTTTTAATGATTAGTTGCAGCACAATTCACATTAAGAAATATATAAGACCAGATCAAATGAGATTAAACATGAAATTCATGGTCCCGGCAGCCAATCTATTTATATCTGACTGCTGAGCAGAGAGAGAGAGCTTTATAAGCTTCTGTAATTAGAGTGTATAACAGAGAGTGTAAGAAATCCCACTTCTCACGGATTCTTTACCCCTATTTCTATCTCTCATATAATTAATAGGGTTAGCAGCCCTTGACTACACACAACTATATAGACTGAAGTTCATGAATACTATTTATAACTCAGCTTGAATACTATTATATATTTAATCTCTACATTTATCTTTCTATTATGAATACTTCTAGTAGTTAACAGTATATATCACATCAAGCTGCAAACATCTGAATAATTATCTGTGAGTACTTATTCTTACATTTCAAGCTCTGTCAGTCAGCAACTATCTGTTATAACTGAAAGAACTAGAAACTTATAGACTTCAATCTCTGTAAACTCTACTGCAGATACTCAGAAGCAGTTATCAGAATCATGAATAACTTTCATAAAAGAAGTTTCAGAGAACTTACTAATCACTTATAAGAAAGTATTCTCTGTATCTATGACAGAGGAACTCTCTGAACTGATAAATAAATTAATCTCAGTGAAGAACATTCTTAAGTATCTCTTATAAGATCAAGCTATTGTTCTATAAGAAATGCTTACTGTCTATAAACACTCTTAAACTGAGTCTCTAGACATGATCTTCAGAGACACTTATGAACTGAAAAGAAACTTTCTTAAGTTATAATTACTTAAGATCACTTATCAAATCACAATCTATAAAAGCTTTTATAAGTTTGTATTTGAAATTGACTAATAAGCCTGACTGTATGATATAAAAGATGAAGAAGCTATTATCTATACAATGACAGATCTCTACTACACTGAAGTCAAAAACTGACTGAATTATTTAAAGAATAATTATTAGAGATTTTACTGATCTGTTCTTAAGATCTATCTAGAGAATAAGTTAAAGAACTCTGTGAGTCAGACAGAGAATATTTGAACTGTGATTATTAATATTAGAAAAAGAGATAAGAAATCTGATGAAGACTACTCACAGTACTTTATAAAATTATAATATGAATTAAGATCTATAGAAACAGAGCTCTGAAATAAGATCTGAATAATAATATTTATAAAGAGACTGAATAAAGATATACAGAATAAGCTTATTGAGTAAGACTCTAAGTTCTTGACTCTGAAGAAACTGATAACTCTCATTCATTACTTATAGATTACTGTAAGAGTCACAGATCTATAGAGAGTGAACTATCAATCAGCTCTGTAAGAATCAGAATAATAGAGAACAGATTTACTGAAAAAAGATAATAAGCTATAGAGAGATTTATATCTGACTACTGAGCAGAGAGAGAGAGCTTTGTAAGCTTCTGTAAATAGAGTTTATAACAGAGAGATTAAGAAAAAGAGTCTCTACTTTATTTATTCTAAATTAGAACATCTTCATGCAAACTGTTCAGATAAATTAAAATAGAAATTTGAGAAGTTACAGACAGAGTCAGTAACAGTCTTCTTAAGAGTCTTAAAGCTGACATCTGAATCTGTTACTCTTTCAATAAAAAGACATACTCACAGAGAGAGATTACACTGCAGTACTACTGTTTCATCAGTATAGAAAGTATTAATAAACTCAGAATCTCAGGTCACTGTAGTGTTTCTAAAGCTTATGAAGTAAATAAGCTGAGTGATAAAAACTGAAAATCTGCTCTTATAATAAGCAGAGTGTGAGAACTCAGATCTGAGAGCTGAGAGACTTATAAGAGTTATCTTTGAATTATAAGATCTCTTCAGAATCTGAAGAAGATTTATAAAAACTATGATTATTGCAGATATTACAGATGATATATACTTGAGACTTATATAACTTTAAAGACACAATTCACACATAGCTGTCTATGAGTCAGGTTTATACTTTCAATCAGTGTTGATAGACTTACTCACAGAGATAGAATCAGTTAATACTGCAGAGTTAATTAGAGAAGATAAGCTCATCTATATAATAACTTTATAAATGTCTGAGAACTTCATAGTCATGAAAACTGAGCTTCAGATATCAGAGAAATATCAAGATCTTACAGAGATATTCAGTTCAGCTAAGATAGCTGAGCTTTCATCTCACTGTGAGAAGAATCTGATAATAGATTTGATAGAAGAGTAGAAACTCTTCTGAGAATCAATCTATAAGCTCTTTCATTATGAGATAGAGATCTTGTAAGCTTATGTAAAGATGAATCTGAAGAATGACTTTATCTGATCTTTACAGATCTCTGTGAAGGTTTCTGTGATATTTATAAAGAAGAAGAATCAAGATCTCAGATTGTGTATAAACTATTACAATCTGAACTTCAAGACTATAAAGAGTCACTATTTCCTGTCTCTGATTAAGAATGTAATTAACTATCTCACAGAAGCTGTCATATTCACACAATTAAATATGATTAATGTATATACACAGCTATGAATACAGTCTGAGAATAAATAAAAGACTGTCTTTAGAACTGTACTGAGATTATTTGAATATCTAGTGATGTCTTTTAATTTGACTAATACTCTTACAGTATTTCAGTCTTTCATCAATAAAACACTTTATGTATATCTGAATATCTTCATGATAATATCTCTGAATGATGTGATAATGTACTTTACAAAGAAGAAAGAACATACTGAGTATATATAAACTGTGTTAAAGATCTTAGATAAGACAGAACTGTATATTAAGCTTGTAAAGTGCAACTTCAGTATCTGTTGACTTAATTTTCTAGAATATATAATTATCACAGATAACATTTAGATGAAATCTTCATAGATTGAGACTATTCTATTATAATCAGAGTTAACTAGTATTCATAAGATTCAGATCTTTCTGAGCTTTGTGAATTTCTATAGACAGTTTATCTTTGTATTCATAAGAATCTTCTTAGCTCTTACAGACATGCTGAAGAATGAAAATAAAAAGAAGTCATTCTATAAATAAAGAATGAAAAGATTGTTAAGAAGAGAGAGCTGTGAGAACTTTCTTATCTCAGAAGCTTATAGAGTCTTTATAAGATTGAAATAGATATTTATAAATATAGTAATACTGTTTCACTTTAATTTCTTACTCTTAATCAGATTAGAGACAGATATCTTCTTCTTTACAATTTCAGAAATAGTCTTATAACTACAGTTAAATGAGAACTGAGTTTCAGTAGTCTTTTTCTCATAAAAGATGTAACTTATAAAGATTAACTATAATATTCATAATTAAAAGCTTCTTAAAGTTGTGAAATTCTTTTGTCACTGATATCACTACTTTAAGAATCTTATAACAGTGATTACTGTTATAACTGATTATAACAGCTTATAACAGTTTACTTTAATTAAGAAACTCTTATAGCAGTAGATCTGCTAGACTCAGAGACTGAGTGAATTCTGATTTAAGATAGAGTATATCAAGAGAACTAAGAACTCAGTGAATGAACTCTCTCACAGGCCTGACTATGTCAAGAAGGCCAGGATGACAGATATAGAGAGACTAGAGAAGACAGAAACACTTTATAAAATGCTTAAACTGAGTATTATAAAGAAATTAACTGAAGAGTCTCTCAATTTTCTATAAGAGAAGAAAGAAGAGAAAGAAAAGAAGTCTGTATAACTACTCTTTATAACACTGAGAGTCAACACTCTGAGAATCTCTGTAAGAATTCTTGAAGAGAGTATCTATAATCTGAAGAGTTTGCAGACTTTAAGAAGCACTGTAGAAGATCTGATATAAGAGAAAATAAAGTATAAGTCTTAATAAGATCTTCTATTCAGATTGTCTGAACTGTAACTGAATAATAAATATACTTTGTATATTCAGAAACTGCTCACAGCAGAGATCAACTCTGTAGAAATAAAGAATTAAAGAGACTTAAATAATCTCTTATAAAGAGAGGGCTGAATTTATGTATTTATAAATAAGTTTCTATATATAGAACTTATTAAAAGGTATTATAACTCTTCTCTAACAGATTATTTTATAGCTACTAGAACTTATGAGTTACTCATAAGAAAATACTTCTGACTGAAGATATAAGAACTTATAAAGAAGATAGTGAATTCTTATACTATTTATCAGAGTTCACAGATAGTATAGTTCAGATTATATAAAGAACTTACTTCTCTATTCATCTCACAGAAACCTTGAGAACAGCTAGAAATGAATATTCTCATAAGTCTCTCTAAAAGTAAGAATATATATATTACCTGCTTTGACAGTGTACTGATGATAGTAGATCACTTCATCAAGATAGTATACTTTATACTCACTTATAAGAACTTAAAGTTAAAGAATTTAACTCACATCTATATTTACAATGTAGTTTGATTATATGAGTTATCTATAAATATTATCTCAGATAGAGAATTAATCTTTATAAGAGACTTCTAATCTGATCTGATAACTATACTGAAGATTTTATGAGATTTAAGTACAGCTTTTCATTAATAAACAGATAATCAGATAGAATATCTGATAAGTATATTAAAACAGTATCTGCAGTGCTTTGTCAATTACAATCAGAATAATTAAATACATTAATTATGACTTCCAGAGTATATATATAATAACTTAAAACATGTTAGTACAGATAAAATTCTCTTTGAGATGCTCACTGAGACTTATCTGTGAATAATCTTGATGAATCTGTGAGAGTATACTATAGAGTATAGTGATGTCTGTGAACAGGCTGAGAGAATTCAGAATATCTGAGAGAAAGTCTGTGAATTCTTGAGAAAGACTCAAGAGTATCAGAAGAGATACTATGACTTTAAGTATATTATAAAGAGTTTCAAGAAAGATAATAGAGTCTGACTGAGTCTAGAAAACATTATTATATAAAGATCTAGTAGAAAGATAAATCTCTTATAAACAGAGTCTTATAAGATTATGAAGATAGTTATCTCACAGTTCTACAGATTAAAACTGTTATCTGAGTTATAAATATACAATGTTTTTCATATCTCTTTACTTCATAAATGTAAGAAATTCTCAGAAGAGAATTCTATGACTTATCACTCTATTTATAAAGTATTAGAGAGTGAAAGAGATTATCAGATCAAATAAATTATTAACTCAGAGAAGTGAGATTATAAGCTCTGATTCAAGATTCAGTAATAAGAATATTCTGATGAGATGAATAAGTTTACTTAAGAATTATTCAGATAGATAAGACATCTGTAGAAGCTAAGACATAACTTTTATATTATAAATTCTGATAAGTTAGAATAGTGCAGTCTTCACTAAGAATCTGATTATAATCAAGATATTAATACTGTCATTTATAAATTCTAGTCTATAAGATGATGAGTTTCTACTGAAATGAACAGTTCACAGTGTATATTGTAAGAGGCCTACGCCGAATAGATCGGTATAATATTGATAGGTCTTATATAACAAAGATAAAAACATTAAAGAAGAAAAGAAAGAGAAAGTGTGAGAATCAGTGATTGAGGTGGATATTTATACGCGTATGTGGTGGCATACGCGGTGGAGCTTCGGGGTGAAAGAATATGCGCGCCTTTGTAGCAGCCGCGGATCAGCGATCAGGAATGGAAGAATCTATGAAGTGTAATGAAATAGTCTATATAATTGATCAGGTGCAGCCCGCCACATTAGTCCCCTCTTTTCAGAAGCAGTTCTCATCAGTCAAGAGCTGCTGTTTCAGATAACACAGAACTCAGAGTTCAGATCAGTTGATTATAGCTGACTTATTTTATAAGATATTATCAGCTATAGCTGCAGAATCTCTCATTGAGAATATCTTCAATCTCTCACTCAAGCTCATTATCTTCTTCTATGATGCCTGGCAGCTGTCAGTCAGAAGTCAGTTAAGAAGAGAATAGATGAGTGATGACACAGCAGAGCAAGCTTGTGTGAAATATATCATGAATTTCTGATAATGTGTTAAGATAGTAGTTGTGGCTATCTAGAACTTCTATCACTTTATACCTGATATGATGGTAGTCTAGTGTATAAGATAAACATGTAATTCATATATTTTTAAGATTCAATCATACAAGGTCTTCTATTTTATACTGCTCTGCAGAATCTTATCAGATATTGATTTGATCTTCTTGATCTTGTTTTATAGTTATCATGAAAATCTCTGCTCAGTCACAGATGTCTCAGAGCTTCATTACTATATTATCAGTGAACTGAATCAGACTGCAGAGGTTTAATATGAACTGTGTAATCTCTAGAAGATTCAACACTTCTATGTGATATTCATGTGTAAGAAAGAACAGACTTATATCTGTTGAAACAGCATCTCAACTGTTGATAGCAATCTCTGCATATAGAAGAAGATTGTGTCAATCATCTTATAAGTGATTGCAGAACTTATAAAGATAATTCTTTACAGTCTGAATTATTCATTCTGACATATTATCAGTCTCAGAGTAATAGACAGTTGACAGACAGTGTGTAATCTTGAGAACTTGACAGATTCTTGTTCAGAGAGTGCTTATGAATTGACAATTCTGATTTAATACTATCAATCTCAGCAACTCATGTATTCAATAGAATGAACTCTGTAAGAAAGACTTTAGTGACTTGTTCAGTATTTATCTTATTGCAAGATTTCAATATTACATTCTTAGTTAGTCAGTCAATAATGATCAGAATGTTTCTGCAACTCTTACTCTCAGATAGATTAATAGTGAAGTCAATCATCACATCTCATCAGATTCTATCAGAGATATTAAGTGATTTCAGTAGATCTTTTCTACAGATCTTTTATAAGATAATAGAAGAACAGTGATTACAGTTTCAGACAAAGTATCTGATACTGTTTAATATCTCAGATCAGTAGAATTCTCAGAAGATTATTCTATACAGTTGTTCACAGCCTGAATAATCAGTTATACACAAATCATGCATCTCTTATATTATTTAAGTGTGTAAGGATTCAGAGTGAGAGACTCAGCATTATTCATGAAATTATAGAGTGTTATTATTATCAATTGAGCATTCTGAGATATCAGTTCTTATATATAGTTCTGAGAAGAATCAGAGTACTTCTTGATATACTACTTTAGTAAGAATCTGAAGAAGTTCATCAGTCTGAGCTGCTGTATATCACAGTTCATTCAGTGTAAAAGAAGTAAAGATATCAATGTCAGTTCTAATTGAAGAAGCATATATAATGATGTGAGCTGTTTTATCTTAATCAACTAATATCTTCAGATTCAAGAGTCAGTGCTCTTAATTCATTCAGTGAGTATCTGTTACATCAGATAACATATCTTACTCTCATTATAAGAGAGCATTTGTTATCAAGTTCTGACTGTCAGAGCAGTAGTGTATCATAAAATAAAAGCAGCTTAGAAACTCAGATCATCATATCTATCATTCAGTAAGTTTATAGATAGTTATGAAGTATTTGAAATTCTTATAATCTATGACTATCTCAAATTCAGAGATACTTCAGAGTTCAGAGTCTCATTCTTCTAAACAGTATATAATTGCAAGAAGTTTCTTATTATAGATCTTATAATTGCATTCAGCAGAACTCAGTTTCTTAGATATGAAGATATATAATTATAGAACATCTTTATCATTATATTACAATATCACTTCTTCTATCACATAGTCAGAGAAATCAGCTTTAATAACTATCTTATAATCAGAATCAAATATTATTAGTAGAGAGATATTAATGAACATCTTCTTCATCTGTATAAATGCAGCTTTGGCATTCACTAATCATTGAAATACTGAGTCTTTCTTAGTGAGATCTGTAAGTGATCTCATGATATCTGAGAAGTTTTGTATAAATCACTGATGAAAGTTAGCAAATTCAATGAAGCTTTATACATCTTTCACAGTACACAGAGCTTCTCATTCAAGAATGATGAAGACTTTCTCACAATTCATTCAAATTCTCTTATCAGCTTCTATAATAAAACTCAGATACTTGATACTCTTGACTTTAAAATTACATTTATCAATATCTATTAGTAGTTCTGCTTCTTATAGCTATTGTAATATCTTTCATATATACTCTTGATATTCTTTTCTGAATTCATTGATAAAGATGAGAATGTCATCTAGATAAGCAGATGCAAACTCATTAAGAAAATCTCAGAGTACTCAGTTAATATACTTCTGAAATATACTGAGAATATTAGTCAGTTTGAAGAGTGTGACTATTCATTCAAAAAGATTATAACATGTTCAGAATACTGTAAGTTATTCATCTTCTTCAGTAATATAAATCTTATGAAATGCAGTGATAATATCTAATTTTATAAATCATTGAGCTCATCTGATCTGTGCTAGAGTTTCATTGATAAGAGATAAGAGATATCAATCTTTCTTTGTTAATCTGTTCAGATCTCAGTAGTTCACACAGAATCAGAGTTCTTCATCTGATTTCTTTGAAAAGAGAATAGAGGCTGCAGTGAAAGAGTTACTAATATATATGAATTCTTTATTCAACAGATCATTGAGTGTCTTTCAAAGAAGAAGAAGTTCATCTCAGAATATGTTATAAAGAGAGTCTCATGACAGTTCAGAGTTCTTATCATTCTTTTTCTCTAACTTGATACTGTGATTCACTTCAGAATCTTGTAAGAAGAGTATATTTATAATATTATCTTATTGAAAGACATCTAGATATTCATGATATTATTGAGAGAGTTTTATACAAGAATCTGTTATTATAACACAGGATAACTTTTCTAGAGTCTTTTTAATATTGATTAAACTGATGAAATAGATTGATATATAGTTCTGCTATCAGTAATTCTTTCAGTGACTTCTTTTTCTGAGCATTTCATAGGTATTGACAGAGATCTGTGTCAGATCAATAGTCTTGTGAATATCATCTTCATGAATTCTATCATTATTAAAGAATATCAAGCTTCTATTTCAAGTGTTTAATAAGATGTCTTATTCAGATAGTCAGGCAAGTTCTAATATAAGATTGTAATCAAGATTATCAACTTCATATACATAGACATCTTCATATTGATGTTCTCTCACATCTATAATCAGCTTCATCATGTAATGAGTATAAATGTCTTTTAAATCATCAAATTCTGTGAGAAGTCAAGGTTTTGATAAAGAGATATGCTGAAGGTTATGATATCTTACAACTGAAGATTTTATTATTACATAGTGATATAGACTGCTGTCTATCATGGCTTTTATATTATATATATTATCAATCACAGTAGATACAAGAATTGCATTCATTGTCATCTTCTCTTCAAATCATTGTTATTCAATCTCTTCAAGCTTCTGTTTATGAATTTGAATAGAAGCTAATCTTTTCCCTGTTTCATCAGAGCATTCTCATAGTTATCCTCTGAATCTTTCTCTAATGTAATGTGATTAATGTGAACAGGTGCTGATTCATTCTTTGAATGAGAAGGCACTGATCTTTCTCTCAAGTATGAAGATACATAGATCAATTGACAGTTGAAAGTAATATGTTCTGATCAGTTACAGTTAATACACACTTCATATTAATATTAATCAGTGACTTCTTCACAAGTGATCTCAGGGACTTAAAAGCCTGTTCAGATAGCAGAGACTCTTGCTTATGTATAGATATTTGAGTTTACTCAATTCATAATATCTGCATCATTGTTATTCCTCAGCATGAGTGTATGAGTCACTGAGATGTAACATCTTCTGCCACTGTTCTGTATATTCTTGAGCTTAATAAGACAGTCATTCATTGTTCAGAGCTGTATGTAGAAGTCTTCATAAGTCTGATCTTCATCTGCACTTATAAGAGTCTGTAAGAGTTTGAAAGTTAATATCTTCTTGAGTATGCTAATCTTCATTTGATTCTCTCAAGATTGATCATCTGCTTCTAGAATCTTGATGTTAAAGTTAGAGATAAATGTTGTAAGAGAAGTATTTCTCTGTCAGATGCTCTGTAATCAATCTAATACTTTCTGTTGTATGACAGTGTCTCAGAACAGAATATCAAGATGTTTGATGATATTATCAGGTGTTCACAATACTGATTTATATGCTTTTATTTATGAATGAAACTTCTGTTTTGTACAATTCTTCAATTATTCATTGATATATCAATCTTGATTGATTAACAAACTGATGAAATCTTCATCTATGCTTAGTTTTACAAGTATTTCCATTCTTTATAATGAGTAGAGAGTGAGATCAGAAGCATTGAAATATACAGAAGCATCTAAGCATTCTTTTAGCACTTTTATATTTAATTCTGTAGATGTTGAAATTACATGAATTAATTATTAAATCTCTTCATATTGAAGTTGTTGAGTTGCATACATATCAGCTATTTATTGTTATTGTAATTTCAACATTGCTTAGAGTCACTGTGACATCATGTCTATGCTCATGTTTAAGGGTTTCATATTATCATTAGACATGGTTATATTGATTGTCAGATGTATAATATCTGTGAAATCTGAAGAAGTGTAATCATATTCTCATACATCTGAGTGTCAGAACTCTCAGGTCTTTCACTGACATTCTCTTATAAGATCTTATTCTCTTCATAAGATCTTGTTGCAGAGCCAGGACAACTGGTGAGCAAGCTTCTATCTGGGAACTCAGTGTCTGCTTAACTGTTTGACTGTTTCTCTATTTCTTACATGTTGTTACATGTTCAGATATCTCTTGATGAATAATCATTCCTGATGAGTCTTGAAGGATAACGTTGTTGTGTTGTAATCTAACTACGCGAGTTACACTAAATAGATTGAGGTGGCACATGACTAGGGTAGGTGTAGTAATCATCAACACCTCCTCTTGCTACACCGTGGTCTATAAGCCGCCACCCGGGGCCTCCCTCATTCTCAAATCTTTCAAAAATGCAATAATAATTAATTACATCAATCAGACCCTGATTTCCTCATTAGGAAAGGCATTCATACAGCAATAACTGTAAAAATCAAGAAATACATGCAAAATTCATTGATCTGCTGTATCATCATTATCATTCAATCATTCCTTCTTCTCAATTTCCTGAATGCCAATTCTTTTGACAAAATCTTCAAATGCAGGCTTCATCAGTGACTTGGTGAGGTCATCAGCTATGTTCACTGTAGAATCAACATATTTCATCATGATTTCTCCTTTTTCAATCAAATCACAGAGAATATGATATTTAATCTCAATGTGATATGATCTTCATATTAAGAATTCTTCCTTTGCTAGATCAATTGCTCTCTTATTATTAACTTATAGATATGAGTATATTTTCACTTTTCCATCATTTATCAACTCAGTATCATATAACATATCATTTAATCAGATTATCTCACAAGCTGTCTCACTAGCTGCAATATAGTCAGCTTCTGTGATTAATTTAGTAATAGATGTCTGTCTCTGTGACTGCCATGAGATCAGTGACTCATTAATCAATATAACATAGTCAGTAGTTGATTTGTATTGAAGATTTGTCCCCGCTCAGTCTGAATTGCAGTATGTTACAGGACTCAGGTCTCCATCACTGATCTCCTTTCTGTATAATATGCCATGGTTTTTTGTCTTCTTGACATAACATAGGACATGCTTCAACGCTGCCCAACATGCTTTGTGTGAATGTGAGTTAAAACGTGAGAGATAGATGACCACGAATGCCAGGTCTGACCGGCTGCTTGAGATCAAATACTGCAATGATCTCAATCCTTGATGATATCTTGTAGCTGTAAAGTCATCATTCAATCCACCATTCTCATCAGGTGAAAATTCCAGTCATATGCCTGCCACCATTGAGGTCCCCGCAGGGTTAATCTTATCTATTTCAAAATCTTTCAATATTTCTTCAATATAACAGCTCTGTGTAATCGCTAGATTTTCATCTCAGTATTTAACCTTCATTTCTAGATAAGGTTTATTCTGTTCAACTTCTTTTGTCTCAAACCTTTTCCTGATTTCTATCAAAATCTACTCAATTTCACTCTCTTCAGACTCTGTGATGCAACAGTCATTGATATATAGTGTCAAGAATAACTTGCAAATTGAATGATAAAGAAATTCATCATTATAAGATGAGATCTTGAATTCTAGATTCATCAAGTGTTCTGTTGTAAGGAAATATCATGTTCTTACTGCCTGTTTCATTCTGTATAAGCTCTGACATACAAGCTCTACTAATCCACCATGACTGTGCTTGATCTCTGTGAGTAGTTGCATAAATATCATCTCATTCTGAGGCAATATCTCATTTAAAAACACAGATACATAGTCAATCAATCTGACTTTTCAACTCCTTGCTGTTGATATAGTGAATAAGCTCTGTGATGTAGGTTCAGACATCACTGCTGCATATGACTTATTATAATGAATATCTTGTTATTATAGAAATTCTCTAATCACTTAATGAGCTCTAAAGTGAATAATTTCATTCTTATTATTCAACTTCTGATTGTACACTTATTTGTCTGTAAGAATGTCCATTTCCAGAGCCTTTTCAACAACAATATATGTCTTCTTTCATTCAAAAGTTTCCACTTCCTTTCTCATTGTCTGGTGTCAATGTTCTCAGTCATGGCTTCTTTTAGCCTCTGTCAGTGTGATTGAATAATCATTAAGAACACTGAGTACAGAATCTTCATCATTCATAGAGTCATTCATATCATCATCAACAAGTTCTGTCTCATTATCTAGTAGATATATCAGTTTCAGTGCACTGTTTATATCATCATCAGCAAGCATCTTTAAAACATCAGGTTTATTCTTTGTAAGTCTTCTTAGAAGACAGTGTTGTCATCTCTTCATAATGTCAAGAATTTTCAATTTCTCTGACAGTTTGACTGCTTCTCTAATGACATTCATCAGTGCTTCTTCTGTTGTCAATTCTTCATTAAAAACAATATCTCTTACAATCTCAAGCTTTTGAATTGCAGAGTCTCAGATACAATATTAATATAGTTCTTGATATTCAACTAATCATCATTACTTATCATCAGTTCTATTCACAAGCTTATTGATAATCTTCAGATTCTTCTTATACATCTTACATTCTCATCTGCATATTCAATGAGCAGAAGATTGAATATCTGTTCAAGCTTTAAAAGAGAATAATAAGATCTTCTTCTGGCATTTATAAATCTTCATTGATGTTGAGAATATGTTGATTATTATAACTGTAGCTTGAATAGCTTCACTTCAAAGTTCTCTTACAAGTCTGCTGTTAAATAGTAAGCTTCTTATCTTTTTATCTACAATACAATTGATATATTCTGCAGAGTCATTGAACTGTGATGTATCAGATATAGTGATCTCATATATGATTTCTTTTCACTGACAGTAGATCTTTAATTCATCACTTTTAAATTCATCTCCACTATCTCAGTGTAAAGTCCCAATTCAACATTGAGTAGTGACCTCAATTCTGTCAATAAAGATTATCAAATACACAGTGATCTCACTCTTTAACATTATAAGAATAATTCATCTGTAGCATGTGATATCATCTGTAATACTCATTCAATAATTAGCTCTCTCATGAGTAGAGAGATTGATTTCATTATATAGTGTGCAGTCATCATCTGCAAGATTCATGAAGAATCTCATCACAGATTTAACAGTTCTTATTATTGATATGAATGTTGAATGTGTCATTTTTATCTGTATACAAGTCTTACAGAACAGCAAAGCTCTGTCACTCTTGATTCTCATTCTCAGTTGTGAATCTGCTGCTAATTTAGTGATATCTGTGAGATTAAGATAATCAAGCTTTTAATATTATTGTAACATTATGTGTTCAACAATCTTGATATTCTTATTAAGCAATGCTAGCAGAGGATCTTTTTTCTCTACAGACTATAGAATTTTCACAGATTCAAATTCATTATTTAATATTAAGAATTGAATCAAGTCTCTAGTTATTGATTATTTTTTCAGAATGTAGATGTTCTTATCACTCAATTTAGCAGTAAAACTCAACATCTTGTTAGAAGAGATTAGCAAGATTGAATGAGTGTTCTCATAGATCAGTTACTTATATGTATAGCCCTGATATACAAGCTTCTCAAAACTCATAAGATTCATCTCTAGCTTGAAAATGTAGTGAATGTTCTGCAGCAGCAGATTCACTTCTTTAACTGATATATTCACCTTCTCTATAGCTATTGCAGAAGCTGTCAATTCATCAGTTATCTTCAATATGACATTAATCTTCTGCAGCACTATTGATATGAGATTCTTGCAAGATATAGCATGAGCACCAGATTCAGAGTTCAGAACCCAGGTATCTTTGTCAGTTTGATCAGTAGAATAGACTGTTTCTGTTATATAAAATACTTACTTAACAACATTATGAACTGATGCTGAGCCTGTTTCATCCTTATTCTTATTCTTATTCTTACCGCGGCTAGTAGAGTGTTTTTCAGAAAATTTCAACCAGCAATCTATTTGAATGTGATCAATCTTCTGACAATGATAACATGTTTTAATAGTATTATTACCCTTTCTATTCAGCTTAGTGAAATCTTTGTCCTTGTTCTCAGAGATCTTCTTCTTCTTCTTATTCTTTTTATTCTTTCTGTTGAAATCTTGAGCATTATTTGCAGGGATCTTTTCATCAGAGATGAAAGATTCATCAGTAGCTGACAATCATAGAAGAATATCTTAACATAATTTCATGAAATCATCTTTGAGTGTTCTAGCATTCTCATCCTTCTCTATTACATTCATTCAATTCTTTATAAAAGACAATCAATCTTTACTAATCCCTGTAAGAAGTCTGTTGAAAAACATGAAATCTTTGACATTATATTTCAATCAGATATAATCAGTTCTGATTGTAATTAAATGTTTGATAAATATGTGATAAGAACTCTTTAATTTTGATATCATATCAATTAATTCTTGAAATAGGCAAGTTCTGTAGACAGCAGGCCTCTCAGTGAAATTATTCTCTATGATAGATTATAGAGAATAAGCAGATAGTTGAGACTTCTTGAGTATAATAAAGTGACATTTGACCTGTGAGATGATCACAGACTATATATAGTTATATAGTCAGATATTTTGTTCTGATTAAAAACATTATATATTTATACTGACATTCTCATCAGAATTAATCTGCTTATCATTAAGAATATCATCTGTTTCAGATTATCTTACTATGAGTAGAATCTCTTCTTTTCATATAGAATAATTTACAGAGTCAGTGAGTATAACAGACTTCTTTATAGATCTTACTTAATCTCTGAATTTATTAAGAATCTTTATCAATACAGATATTCTACTCTTTCATTGAAGATAGTTCATTAAATTTGTACTAAGCTCTTTATTTTCATTTCTATCTGTCTTCATTCACTCAACTTCATGCTGAAGTCTTGCAATTTCTAGTCTTATATAAGTCTTCTCACTCACAGAGCTATTGTTGTTTCAGTCACTTAAGTCTTCTGCATTATCTGACATCTCACTGATATCTTCAACTGAGTTTTCATATTTATTATTAAACTTATCAGATCATTCTTTCATAATCATGTTATTCAGCTCAAATATCTCAGAGACAGTCACTTTTCAGTTCATTATTAATATTGACAATGATCTGTGATCTTGCATCTGCTGTTCTGATGTCTTCTCATTTCTCTGCCTTAAAGGCATGTATTCTTTTATTAAGTCAGGCGTCCCCCCGGATCTTAGATTAATCATGAGTTCAATCACTCAATAAATCATCTAGGCACGCTTGTAATGATGCATGAAGATGTCAATTGCATGTTATTTTGCAGCTTTTCATTGTGTAGAGAGCTTTATAATCTCTTGAAGAATAATGTTATTGTATTGTAATCTAACTACGCGAGTTACACTAAATAGATTGAGGTGGCACGTGACTAGAGTAGGTGAAGTAATCACCAACAATGAGGAGACAATACATGAATAATCATTTTCTAATAAGGAGATGAGAATGTTTTTATAGTGTAAGAAGCCTACACTGAATAGATCAGTATAATATTGATAGGTCTTATATAACAAAGATAAAAATGTTAAAGAAGGAAAGAAAGAGGAAGTGCGAGAATCAGTGATCAAGGTGGATATTTATACACGTATGTGGTGGCGTACGCGGTGGAGCTTCGGGGCGGAAGAATATGCGCGCGTTTGTAGCGGCCGCGGATCGGCGATCGGGAATGGAAGAATCTATGGAGTGTAATGGAATAGTCTATATGATTGATCGGGCGCAGCCCGCCACATATATAAAGAAAAGAAGAAATCATATTCTTATTAAAAGTTAAAAAATAAAGAAAATAAAAACAGAACTATGAACACAATTTAAAGATTAATAAAGAGAAAATAAAGAAAATTCACACTTATATTCTTAATACTTATAATACTCAATCTCTCTGCAACCATCAATTTCTCTCTTCAAAGAAGTAGAGAGTATTATATCTGCAGTATAAATATTTATTGCATTTGATATAAAGACTGTTAAAAATACACAGACTTCAGAGAAGTTAGATATCATATTGCATTCAGTTACAGCAGAGTCTTGAGAGCTGATTATCTGTATATGTAATCAGATACTTCTTATAAAGTTGTGTTCACTTCTCTAGTTATGCTGAAGTATTCAGCTCAGAAATAATTGAGATATAGAGAGAAGACTCATCTACTCAGATTAACTCTCATTATAAATTTATAATATTCATATTATCTTGATTATCTGAATTTTATAAATACTCAGAAACTTATTTCTCATTGATAATAAGATTGCAGAAATGCACTGTGATGTGAGAACTGTTAATAGAGAATCTAGACATATTGATATATATCTGATCAGAGATTGTACAAATAGAGAGAGAGTGATTATAGATCTGCAGAGCTGTGAACAGCACTAACAGTACTGAGAGCTTTATAAAAACTGTCAGCTAGAGTTAGTAAGAAATTACTTATAAGAAGACTTACAGTAAAGAGCAGAACTGTACTACTTAAAGTCAGAAACTGATCTGAGAGAGACACAGAGTTAACTGCTGATCTGAAGATTAGATGTGATGACAGAGCTGAAAGAAGTGAAGATACTGTTATAAGCAGTGATATCTCTGCTTCATCAGTCAGTACAAAGTAATCAGAGAAGTCACAGAGATGCTCATAAGAAGCTCAGTAGCAGTCAGACATTATTTATAAAGATATTGAAATTGAAAAATTTTTTATTCTTGAGAAGTTCTTGAATCAATATATAAATATTATCAGAAACACTCTCTCTCTGTCATCTGAGTGAAAATACTTTATGAACAAATGAGAATACTCATAGTTATGAGAATGAGAGCTGTTATAGAAAAAGGAAAAAGAAGATGAGATTCTGTGAACAGATCTGAGATATTTATACTACTCTAGAGAGATTTATTTACACTATAAGTAATTTCATGAAATAGTCAGATCACTCTAGTAAACAAAGAGTTATTATGAATTATAGACCTGAATCTTTCTATATAACTATAAAGAGTGATTGCAGATCACAGACATCTTGATTCTACAATTCTACAGAGTGAGTGAAAGAATGAAAAATTCCTCACAATTCTACAGTATCAAAGAATGATGATTTGTAAGAATGAGTGAAAGATTAACTCACAAATACTTCTCTTTGATCAGAATAATCTCACAGAAAGTGATTCATCTGTGAAATGAATCTATGTGATGATCATACAAGAATCTTGCAGAAAAATAATTAAAGATCAACTGAAACTCTTCAGATTGAAAGATATGAGATGAATCTGTATAATGATTACACAAGAATCTCACAGAAATAATTGAGAGTCAATCAGAATTCTTCTGTATGAAAGATACAAGATGAATCTGTATAGTAGTTAGAGAAAGATCTGCAGGTTATAAAGAACCTTGTGAAATAAGAAACTGAGTGACAGACTCTTTTTCCTTCACAGTAATAAGGAATTTTTCCTCACTGAGGTTTTTTTATAGATGTGAAGGGTTTTCAGTGAGTATTACTACAGTGCTAACTCTGATTCTATGAAATCACTCAGTGAAAGGCTTCACAGACAAAGATTTAGAGAGAGAAAAATATGTAAGAAATCTCACTTCTCACAGATTCTTTATCTCTATTCCTATCTCTTGCATAACTAATAGATTTAGCAGCCCTTGACTACACACAACTATATAGACTGAAGTTCGTGAATACTATTTACAACTCAGCTTGAATACTATTATACATTTAATCTCTACATTTATCTTTCTACTGCAAATACTTCTAGTAGTTAACAGCACATATTACACCAAGCTGCAAACACCTCAATAATCGCCTGTGAGCACTTATTCTTACAGAGAGACTAAGAAAAAGAGTCTCTGCTTCATCTATTTTAAATCAGAATATCTCTGTATAAACTGTTCAGACAAATTAAAATAGAAATTTAAGAAGTTATAGACAGAGTCAGTAACAGTCTTCTTAAGAGTCTTAAAGCTGACATCTGAATCTGTTACTCTCTCAATGAAAATACATACTTATAAGAAGAGACTGCACTGTAGTACTACTATCTCATTAGCATAAAAAGTATTAATAAACTCAGAATCTCAGGTCACTATAATGTCTCTAAAGCTCACAGAGTAAATAAACTGAGTAATGAAAACTGAGAACCTGCTCTTATAACAAGCAGAGTGTGAGAACTCAGATCTGAGAATTAAGAAACTTACAAGAATCATCTTTGAATTACAAGATCTCTCTGAAACTTGAAAAAGATTTATAGAAACTGTGATTATTATAAATATCATAGATTATATATACTTGAGACTTGTATAACTTTAAAAACACAATTCATATATTGCTGTCTGTGAGTTGAGTTTATACTTCTGATCAGTGTTAACAGACTTACTTATAAAGATAGAATCAGTTGATACTACAGAGTTAATTAGAGAAGACAAGCTTATATATATAATAACTTTACAAATATCTGAGAACTTCACAGTCATAGAAACTGAGGTTCTGATATCAGAGAAATATTAAGATTTCACAGAGATGTTCAGTTCAGCTAAGACAGCTGAGCTTTCATCTCACTATGAGAAGAATCTGATAATAGATTTAATAGACGAGTAGAAACTCTTCTGAGAATCAATCTATAAGCTCTCTCATCATAAGACAGAGGTCTTACAGACTTATATAAACAAGAATCTGAAGAATAACTTTATTCAATCTTCATAGATCTCTGTAGAAGTCTCTGTCTGTGATATTCATAAAGAAGAAGAATAAAAATCTCAGATTATATATAAACTACTGTGATCTGAACTCTAAGACTATAAAGAGTTGCTATTCTCTGTCTCTAATTGAGAGTGTAATCAACTGTCTCACAGAAGCTGTCATATTCACACAACTGAATATAATCAATATATATACACAGCTGTGAATACAGTCTGAGAATGAATGAAAGACTGTCTTTAGAACTATACTGAGATTATTTGAATATCTAGTAATGTCTTTTAGTTTGACTAATATCTCTGTAACATTTCAGCCTTTCATTAATAAAACACTTTGTGTAACATGATCAATCACTCAACACTCACTTACACTCAATGCCCGCTATTTCATCATCACAATGATGAAATATTTTCATTGATATCTTAACATCACAATTAGCTTTTAAGGTGATATATTATATGATGAAAATATATATAGAAAATTACACATCAAAATATACAGCTAATTCTGTAAATGTTTATTAAGCTTAATAACTTCTCTGAAATGTGAAATCTTGAATGAAGGCAGATTCAGTGAGGAAGTATTTATTAAATCAGTAGAGATTGTAATATCATCAGATTTCTCTGACAGTGAATTCATAAGCACTCTGACAGAGCTCTGAAACTGCAATTTAGTCACTCTTTATAAAATTAAGAGTCTACTTTTCTGATTAGAAAGATGATTTTTAAATTCTTTAATCTTTTTCTTATTCAACTGTGATTGCTGCTGTATAGTAGCTTGTTCTTTCTTCTCTTTTTACTCTTGAGCCTTTCTTACATCTTTAAGCTTCTTTTCAATCTGCTGTTGAGCAGCTCTTGCAGTCTTATTTATATCATTTTACTGCTTTGCTGTCTGATAAGCTGTCTCCTGCTTTATTCTCTTCTTCATGATATCTATCTTCTTCCATTTCTTCAGAATAGTATGTTACAACTTGATATTCTTCTTACAAGTCTGCTCATTCTTTTTAACCGCTTCAGAAGTGATTATTTTCTCACACATGATCTGTATCTTTGCTGATGAAAAGAACTGTATCAATAATGATTTTGAAGAATCTAGTAATATCATTACTCTGTCACACTTGTAATATCTTCTCTCTTAATTAAGAACTTACTGTAGCTGTCTGTTCTCTATTGAAAGAATCTCTTTATTAAGAGCAAGATTTTTCTCTGCACAGATTATCTATTTGAGATCAATAGATATTTAACACTGCTACTGCTTGACTTACTTCATTAATTTCTACATATTAATAATAGAAGTAGAGATTCTTGATTGATATTGTGTATCTGAGAGAATACAAGACTGTATTACAAGCTTTTTAAGAATCTGTTCTGAATTGAATGAATGTAGATCATCAGTAGTGAATACAGATATAATATTTAAAGATGTAACTACTTTCTTTCATACAGTATTAAATAGCTGTTAAAAAGATCTCTTTGTAGCATATATGAATTTCAATTCAGTTCTTATCTGTTTATTCAGTTGATTGAAGTACAATTTACTCAATAATTCAAATATTTTAATATCTAGTAACTGTAATTAGTGTGTAGAATGAGAAGAAAAGATAGTATGTAGAATTCAATAATAATCTGTATAATTAAGAAATGTTATATTAATATGAAAGAAGTGATCATTTAATATAAGAAGTCTATATTCATGTTCTACTTTCTTTTTTATAAGAGATTCAAAGATCTTCTTTAATTATATTAATTCATATTCATCATTACTTTATTTATTTACTGAAGTAGCAAAGTAGACCTGATTCTTTTCACTATTAAAATTCTTCAGCTAAGTATCTTGTATATCTCTTGATTCTTCTTAATATATAAGAGCAGATGACAGTGAAGTTTCATCTGTATAAATTAAGATAAGCAGTGTTATGAATTCTCAACTGTCATTCTGACTAGTATCTATTATATAATCTGATTTGAGTGAAGTAATTAATATAATATATTTGAGAGTGTGAATGAGTTTTAATAGCAATTCTTTCTCATCAAAGTTATAAATATTTGCAGATTCAATGTTATATTAAGCGATTTTTATCTGTAGCTATAAATTAATTAGTAAGAAGTAAAAAATCAGTAGAAGAAAGAAATCTATTACAAGATCAAAATAATGCTTAAAATATGTTCAATTGTCTGCAATCTTGCATTTTTAATCAATATTTTAAAGATAGAGTGACTTCATTATATTCTTATAATACTGACAGAATTGTGATACTCAGTTGATTTTAATAGATACTTTTAGAATCTCAACAATGAGATTATGAAGAATTTGAGATGTACAAGAGAAACTGTGATCTGTTAATCAATTGATATGAAAAAGAAGCTGTTCTTCTTACAAATCTGTGAGATTGTTACAGTGAGTAGAGCTTGCTTTCTTTCTTAATATTTGAACACCTCTATACTGCTGTGATAATGTATATTGACTGATTTCATATTTTTTAACAGTCTCAGTGTAATTAAAAATCAATTGTGCATTCAAATCATTAATTACTGCTTGTATAACTGCTTTGTGATGCATGTTGTGAGTGTTTGAAGATGAATGAAAAAATGGAGATTGAGCGGGCGTTGAGTGTACGCGGGTGTTGAGTGGTTGATTATGTTATATCTGAATGTCTTTATGATAATATATCTGAATAATGTGATAATATACTCTGTAAAGAAGAAAGAATCACTTCTCAATCACTTCATCATGAACTCGCTCAATTTTTTGAATAAGAACTCAGTGATAGATCCATTGAAAAGCCGTCAATCATACAAGCATTTTGACCCCATCGCTGACCGCATGCCCCGTGTGGTAGTGGAGTTATCCAGCCAAATGTGAACCAGATGTTGTTCAAAACTCCTGTGTGGGATTATCCCCTGTTCACTCATACCACACCACAACCCCGGGCCAAATTGCCATACAAATTGTAAGGTGAAGAGACCTAGCCATATACACCAATCTTCTGAATTTTGGAAGATTCTCAATTTGTAATTGTGAAGATATCTAAGGAGCAATCTCCGCGAAAACACTGTCTATCTTTGATGTTTTAAAACATCAACACTTTTCAATCTGGCTCATCCCTGACAGAAAAATATAAAAAGATACCTCAGCAATTACTTCAAGCACATAATCAACAGACATATCTGAAGTGCAATCTTTATGAAAACCCTATCTGTCTTTAATGTATCAAGACATCAATACTAAGTCTCACTCTTATATCATCTCTTTCAATCTCACTTACTCTCAGCAGAAAAATACAAAAAGATATCACAGTAATAATATCAAGCATATAATAAACAGATACAATCTGAAGTGCAATCTCTGTGAAAACTCTGTCTGTCTTTAATGTATCAAGATATTAATATCAAGTCTTACTTATATATCATCTCATTCAATCTGATCTATCTCTGATAGAAAGATACAGAAAGATATCTCTGCAACAGTGTTTAATACATAATCAGCAGCCAACAACATAACAATAACTATAAAACCAGTATATTTCAAGATCTGACTGAGCCTTTGATCTCTGCACAGTAAGATATATTAAATCTAGCTTTAATATCTCAATATTCAATAGATTCTGTAAGAAATTGAGAACAGTAATACTAGATTTCTATTGAATTTGAGAATTACCTCTATATTAATATAATCATTGACAAAGTCTTCTATTTGAAGATATAAATAATCAGTTTCTCTACATTTTGCTGATAATATTTATATTATTATATAGAAACAGACTTATATTCTCCATAATATCAAGACTTTGAAGAAGAAAAGTCTTGATACAGAGTATATAGTAGTGTATATCTTAGTAGTTTCTCTCTCATTCTTCTGCAGCAGTTAATATAAAAAAAAGATCTTAGAATTAGTTTTTTACTTCTCTTGAAAAGTAAGATATTTTTCTCTGAATTTTACACAATATTCTTACAAAGAATTAAAAACAGAGTTATTTTCTATTATAATTTCACATTCTTTTAAGTAAGAATTACTTTTTCAGTGACTGAAGAGCTTTCATTAATACTTAATTCTTTTTTACACTCTTTATTAACTGATTCGAGTTGCATACTTGTTGTGTGAGAAGAATTGAATGATTTAGAATAAAATTGAATAGTTTTAATCAATTTCTCTGGAAAAAATTGATTTATTTTTTGTCAGTTTTTCTCTCAAAAACTGTCATATCATCTGATTTATTATCAATTAATATCATACTTTTTCTCACTGTATCCCAAGAAAGAGATTGTAAAGATTTTATTGATTTATCTCAAAAATCAATTCTAGTTTATTAGATTCTCTTCAAAAATCTAACCTAGTTACTGAACTAGTGGAAAAAAAATCAGGTGTTTTATATATAAAAGTCTTTTATTCTTCTTTTGAAATAGTCTGATTAACTCTTGAATTGAAAATAAACTTATAAATCTCTTAATTGAAACAGTCTGACTAACTTTTCAATTTAAAAGAGTTTAATAAATCTCTCAATTGAAACAGTCTGATCCAGTTTTCATTGAGTGAGAAAAATAAGTTCAAAAATACACTCAGTTAATGTGAAAAAAGATACTCTCTCAAATGCTATTTCTGAGATTGAAATTCTGAAGAGAAGATTATTATTATTATTATTATTATTATTATTCTTTCATTATCCTCATATGCAAGCGGAGCTTATGATGAGTCCTTGCATGATGTTAAATACAGGTCAAGTGTTGGTTATACAGGAGGAAATACAGGTGTTGAGACCACGTCAAGATAACAAGAACATAGAAAATACAAAGGAGTGACAATTAAATACATGCGATAATAACTTCTCATCCCAGGAACATAGAGTGATTTGTTGAAGCGATTTGTACACCTCTGTATTAATTAGAAACCTGAGGTGCTTGAGTTCTGGATTTAATGTATCCTCTGCGGGTTTCGAACCCACATGCCTTGATTTCCCACACCAAGGCACAACCAGGTGGCCCCATTAACCATTCGGCCACCGGGGCCTGAAGAGAAAAAAGAAAGAAGAAATAGAGAAACTACAAGTTCTTGAAATACAGAAAATTGAAAAAGTAAGTAAAATTCTTGAAAAACAGTGTCTTAGTGAGATGAATAAAGAAGTTCTGTTAATTCTTCATACTCAGACTAGACAACTACAGAAGATGATCAAGTACAAACTTGGAATTTCAAACACAGTTCAAAAAACATTGAAAATTTCTAATACAATCACTGACTCTTTATCTTTTTCTTCTTCTTTCTCTACTTCTTCTTCTTCTTCTTTGAATCAGAAGACAACATATGCTTGAGCAGTAGAATCTGCTATGTCTAAATTGACTGTGTTCAAATCTGCTCAAAATTCTGAGAAAACTGAGAAGAATATTACTCATGCTTCTATTCATAGAAAAGAAGAGAAAGAAATATAAAAAGAGAAAAACTTTTAAATCTGCAGAAATAGAAGACTTATTCTCAAAGTCTCAAATCAGAAGATCTTACAGAGAAACAAGTTAAACTCAAATCTTATTTTCAGAATTAGAAATGAAATTAATCAGCAGTTCTTTTCTCAGTTAATAACTGATATTGAAGTTTAAAAACTAGTTATAGCTTCAATTGTAAGAAATCCCGCTCCTCGCGGATTCTTTACCCCTATTCCTATCTCTCGTGTAATCAATAGGGCTAGCAGCCCTTGGCTACACACAACTATATAGACTGGAGTTCGCGAATACTATTCACAACTCAGCTTGAATGCTATTATACATTTGATCTCTACATTTTATCTTTCTATCACAAATACTTCTAGTAGTTAACAGTACATATCACATCAAGCTGCAAACACTCAAATAATCATCTGTGAGCACTTATTCTTACATTTCAAGCTCAGTCAGTCAGCAATCATCTGTTATGACTGAAAGAACTAGAAACTTGTATACTCTAACCCCTGCAAACTCTACTGCAGGCACTCAGGAGCAGCCACTCAAACCATGAATAATTCCTGTGAAAGAAGTCTCAGAGAACTTATCAATCACTCACAGAACATCATTCTCTGCATCTGTGACAGAGGAACCCTCTGAACCCATGAATAAATCAATCTCAGTGAAAAACATTCTTGAGTATCTTCTGCAGAATCAAGCTATTTTTCTATAAGAAATGTTTACTGTCTGCAAACACTCTTAAACTGAGTCTCTAGACATGATCTTCAGAGACACTCACAAACTGAAAAGAAACTTTCTTAAGTTATGATTACTTAAGGCCACTTATCAAACCACAATCTATAAAAGCTTTTACAAGTTTGCATTTGAAATTGACTTACAAGCCTGACTGTGCAATATGAAAGATGAAGAAGCTGTTATCTACATAATAACAGACCTCTATTACACTGAAGCCAAGGACTGACTGAATCATCTAGAGAATAATCATGAGAGATTTCACTAATTCATTCTCAAGACCTATCTAGAGAATAAGTTAGAGGACTTCACAAGTCAGACAGAGAATATCAGAGCTGTAATCATCAATATTAGAAAAAGAGGTAAAGAATCTGATAAAGACTACTCACAGCACTTCATAAAATTGTGATGTGAATTGAGATCTGTGAAAACAGGGCTCTGAAACAAGATCTGAATGATGATATTCATAAAGAGACTGAATAAAGACATGCAGAACAAGCTCATTGAGTAAGACTCTAAGTTCTTAACTCTGAAGAAACTGATGACTCTCATTCACTGCTTACAGATCACTGTGAGAGTCACAGACTCATGAAGAGTGAATCACTGACTGGCCCTGTAAGAGCCAGGACAACAGAGGACAGATTTGCTAGAAAAAGATAACAAGACATAGAGAGATTCACATCTGACTGCTGAGCAGAGAGAGAGAGCTTCATAAGCTTCTATGAATAGAGTGTATAATAGAGAGATCAAGAAAAAGAGACTCTGCTTCATCTGTTCTAAATCAGAACATCTCTGTGCAAACTGTTCAGACAAATCAAAATAGGAATTTGAAGAGTCACAGACAGAGTCAGCAACAGCCTTCTTAAGAGTCTTGAAGCTGACATCTGAATCTGTTACTCTCTCAATGAAAATGCTTGCTTATGAGAAGAGACTGTGCTGCAGTACTGCTGCTCTGCAAGTATGAGAAGTATTGATGAACTCAGAATCCCAGGTCACTGTGATGTTTCTAAAGCTCACAGAGTGAATGAGCTGAAAGATGAAGACTGAGAATCTGCTCTTATAACAAGCAGAGTGTGAGAACTCAGATCTGAGAGCTGAGAGACTCATAAGAGTCATCTGTGAATTGCAAGATCTCTCTGAAATCTGAAGAAGATTTACAGAAACTGTGATTATTGTAGATATTACAGATAACATGTACTTGAGACTTGTATAACTTCAAAGACACAATCTGCATATAGCTGTCTGCAAGTCAGGTTTATACTTTCAATCAGTGTTGACAGACTCACTCACAGAGATAGAATCAGTTGATGCTGCAGAGTTGATTAGAGAAGACAAGCTTATCTATATAATGACTTTGTAAGTGTCTGAGAATCTCACAGTCATGAAAACTGAGCTTCAGATATCAGAGAAATACTGAGATCTCATAGAGATGTTCAGCTTAGTAAAGGCAGCTGAGCTTTCTTCTCACTGTGAGAAGAATCTGATAATAGATTTGATAGAAGAGCAGAAACCCTTCTGAGAACTAATCTATAAGCTCTCTTATTATAAGACAGAGGTCTTGCAGATCTATGTGAAGAAGAATCTGAAGAATGACTTCATTCAATCTTCACAGGCCTCTGTGAGAGTCTCTGTGATATTTATGAAGAAGAAGAATGAAGATCTCAGATTGTATGTAGATTATCATGACCTGAACTTCAAGATAATAAAGAGTCACTATTCTCTGTCTCTGATTGAGAATGTGATTAATCATCTCACAGAAGCTGTCATATTCACACAACTGAATGTGATTAATGTATATACACAGCTGTAAATACAGTCTGAGAATGAATAAAAGACTGTCTTTAGAACTGCACTGAGATTGTTTAAATATCTAGTAATGTCTTTTGATCTGACTAATACTCTCACAGCATTTCAGTCTTTCATTAATAAAATACTTTGTACATATCTGAATGTCTTTATAATAATATATCTGAATAATGTGATGATGTACTTCACAAAGAAGAAAGAACACACTGAGTATGTATGAAGTGTATTGAAGGTCTTAGATGAGACAGAACTATATATTAAGCTCACAAAGTACAACTTCAGTGTCTGTTGAATTAATTTCCTAGAATATATAATCACTGTAGATAATATTCAGATAAAATCTTCATGAGTTGAGACTATTCTATTATAATCAGAGTTAACTAGTATTCATGAGATTCAGATCTTTCTGAGCTTTGTGAATTTCTATAGATAGTATATCTTTGTATTTATAAGAATCTTCTTAGCTCTTACAGACATACTGAAGAGTGAAAATAAGAAGAAGTTATCTTATAAATGAAGAATAAAAAGATTGTTGAGAAGAGAGAACTGTGAGAACTTTCTTACTTTAGAAGCTCATGAGATCTTTGTAAGATTGAAACAGATATTCACAGATACAGTGATGCTGTTTCACTTTAATCTCTTACTCTTAATCAGATTGAAGACAGATATCTTCTTCTTTACAATTTCAGAAATAGTCTTATAACTACAGTTAAATGAGAACTGAGTTTCAGTGATCTTTTTCTCACAGAAGATACAATCTGTAAAGATCAACTATGATATTCATGATCAGAAGCTTCTTACAATAGTGAAATTCTTCTGTCACTAATATCACTACTTTGAGAACCTTGTAACAGTGATTACTGTTAGAACTGATCATGACAGCTTGTAACAGTTTGCTTCAATCAAGAAACTCTCATAATAGCAGGTTCACTGAGCTCAGAGACTGAGTGAGTTCTGATTCAAGATAGAACATATCAAGGAAACTAAGAACTCAGCAGACAGACTCTCTCACAGATCAGACTATATTAAGAAGATCAGAATGACAGACACAGAGAGACTAGAGAAGACAGAAAAGCTTCACAGAATGCTCAGACTGAGTGTTATAAAGAGATTGACTGAAGAGTCTCTCAATCTCTTATAAGAGAAGAGAGAAGAGAGAGAAAAGAAGTCTGTATAACTACTCTCTATAACACTGAGAGTCAACACTCTGAGAATCTCTGTAAGAATTCTTGAAGAGAGTATCTATAATCTGAAGAGTTTGCAGGCTTTGAGAAGCACTGTGAAAGACCTGATGTAAGAAAAAACAGAGTATAAGTCTTTATAAGATCTTCTATTCAGATTGTCTGAACTATAACTGAAGAATGAATATACTCAGTATATTTAAAAACTGCTCATGACAGAGATCAACCCTGCAGAAATAAAGAATTGAAGAGACTTAAATAATCTCTTATAAAGAGAGAGCTGGATTTATGTACCTGTAAATGAGTTTCTATATGTAGAACTTATTAAAAGGTATCATGACTCTTCTCTAGCAGATTATTTTATAGATACTAGAACTCATGAGTTACTTATAAGAAAATACTTCTGATCAAAGATATGAGAACTTGTAAAGAAGATAGTGAATTCTTATACTATTTATCAGGATTTGTGAGTAGTGTGATTCAGATTATATGAAGAACTTACTCCTCTACTCATTCTGCAGAAACCTTGGAAACAGCTAGGAATGAATACTCTTATAAGCCTCTCTGAAAGCAAGAACATATATGATGCCTGCTTTGACAGTGTACTGATAATAATGAATCACTTCATCAAAATGACACACTTTATACTCATCTGTAAGAACTTGAAGTCAAAGGATTTGACTCACATCTTTATTCACAATGTAATTCAGTTGTATGAGTTGTCTGCAAACATTGTCTCAGACAGAGAATTAATCTTTACAGAAGAGTTCTGATCTGATCTGATAACTATACTGAAGATCTCATGAGATCTAAGCATGACTTTTCATCAACAGACAGATAGTCAGATAGAATACCTGATAAGTATATTGAAACAGTATCTGTAATACTTTGTTAATTACAATCAGAATGACTGAGTGCATTGATTATCACTCATGAAGTTCATATATAACAACTCAAAGCATGTCAGCACAGATAAAACCCTCTTTAAGATACTCACTGAGACTCATTCACAGATGATCTTGATGAATCTGCAAGAGTACACTATAGAGTGTGATAATGTCTGTGAACAGGCTGAGAGAATTCAGAAGATCTGAGAGAAAGTCTGTAAATTCTTGAGAAAGGCTCAAGAGTATCAGAAGAGATACTATGACTTTAAGCATATTATAAAGAGCTTTAAGAAAGATGATAGAGTCTGACTGAGTCTAGAAAACATCATTATACAGAGATCTAGTAAGAAGCTGAATCTCTTATAGACAGAGTCTTGTAAGATTATGAAGAAAATTAGCTCACAGTTCTATAGATTGAAACTGTCACTTAAGTTACAGATATATAATGTTTTTCATATCTCTTTGCTTCATAAATATAAGAAATTCTCAGAAGAGAATTCTGTGACTCATCACTCTGTCTGTAAAGTACTAGAGAGTGAAAGAGAATATCAGATCAAAGGAATTATTAACTCAGAGAAGCAAGATTACAAGCTCTGATTCAAGGTTCAGTGATAAGAGTATTCTGATAAGATGAATAAGTTCACTTGAGAATCATCTGAGTAGATAAGATATCTGCAGAAGCTGAGACATGACTTTCATACTGTAAATTCTGATAAGTCAGAATAATGCAGTCTTCATTAAGAATCTGATTATGATAAAGATATTAACACTGTCATTTACAAACCCTAGTCTATAAGATAATGAGTTTCTACTGAGATGAACAGTCTGCAGTGTACACAAGAAAAGAAGAAATCATGTTCTCATTAAAGCTAAAAAACAAGAAAATAAACAGGGCTGTGAACACAATTTGAAGATCAATAAAGAAAAAATAAAGAAAACTTAAACTTATATTCTCATTATCTGTGACACTCAACTCTCTCACAACTACTAATTTCTTTCTTCAAAGAAGCAGAGAGTATTATATCTGTGATACAGACAATTGTTGCATTTAACATAAAGATCATTAGAAATGTACAGACTTCAGAGAAGCTGAACATCAGAGTATACACAGTTGTGACAGAGTCTTGAAGACTGACTGCCTGCATGTGTGACCAGATATCTCTTATAAAGCTGTGTCTGCTTTCTCAGTTATGCTGGAGTATTCAGCCTGAAAACAATTAAGATGCAGAGAGAGAACTCATCTGCTCAGATTAACTCTTATTATGAATTCATAACATTCACATTGCCTTGATTACCTGGATTTTACAGGTATCTGAGAACTCATCTCTCATTGACAATGAGATTGCAGAAATGCACTGCAGCATGAGGATCATTGATAGAGAATCTAGACATATTTGCATATATCTGGTCAGAAATTGTGCAGACAGGAAAGAGGTGGTTGTAGGTCTGCAGGGCTGTAGAAGACACTGACAACACTGAGAGCTTCACAAGAACTGTCAGCTAGAGTCTGTAAGGAATTACTTATGAGAAGACTTACAGCAAAGAGAAGAACTGCACTGCTTATAGCCAGGGACTGACCTGGGGGAGACAGAGGGTTGGCCGCTGGCCTGAAGATTGGGTGCAGTGACAGGGCTGAGAGAGATGAAGATGCAGTCATGAGCAGCAGCACCCCTGCTTCATCAGCCAGTAAAAAGTGATCAGAGAAGTTGCAGGAATACTCATAAGAAGCTCAGCAGCAGCCAGACTTTGTTACAAAGATATTGAAATTGAAAAATTTTTATTCTTGAGAAGTTCTTGAATTAATACACAGACATTGTCAGAAACACTCTCTCTCTGTTATCTGAGTGAAAATACTTCACAGATGAATGAGAATACTCACAGTTTATAAAGATGAGAGCTGTTACAGAAAAAGAGAAAAGAAGATAAGATTTCACAGACAGATCTGGGATATTTATACTACTCTAGAGAGGTTTGCTTACACTGTGAGTAATTCTGCAGAACAGTCAGATTACTCTAGTAAATAAGAGTGATTATGAATCACAGATCTGAATCTTTCTATATGACTACAAAGAGTGATTGTAGACTGTGAACATCTTAATTCTATAATTCTACAGAGTTGATAAAAGAATGGAAAATTCCTCACAATTCTACAGTGTCAAAGAACAATGATTTGTGAGAATGAGTGAAAGATCAACTCACAAATGTTTCTCTTTAATGAGAATGATCTCACAGAAAGTGATTCATCTGCAAGATGAATCTGTGTGATGATCACATAAGAATCTTGTGAAAATGATTAAGAGTCAACTGAAACTCTTCTATATGAAAGATGTAAGATGAATCTGCATGATAGTCAGAGAAGAATCTATAGATTATAAAGAATCTTACAGAACAAGAAACTGAGTAACAGACTCTTTTCTCTTCACAGTAACAAGGGATTTTTCCTCACTGAGGTTTTTTTATAGATATAAAGGATTTTTAGTGAGTATCACTGCAGTGCTGAGCTGATTCTATGAAGTCACTCAGTGAAATGCTTCACAGACAAAGTCTTAGAGAGAAGAGAATATGTAAGAAATTTCACTTCTCATGAATTCTTTACCTCTATTCCTATCTCTCATGTAATCAATAGGGCTAGCGGCCCTTGGCTACACACAACTATATAGACTGGAGTTCATGAATACTATTCATAACTCAGCTTGAATGCTATTATATATTTAATCTCTACATTTTATCTTTCTACTGTGAATACTTCTAGTAGTTAACAGTACATATCACGCCAAGCTGCAAACACCCGAATAATCGCCTGCGAGCACTTATTCTTACATCAATTGAGTTATCTTTCTTTAGAAATTTCATTATTCTGGCTACAATTCTTGAATTCAGTGCAGAGTTCCTTATTCAGAATCAGAATCTCTGAAAATCAGTAATAGAATCTTTATTAAATATAATAATTCTATCTGAGAGAGATGAAAAGTGAGATAAATTCATTCTTTATAATATTTCAGTTGAAATTTATTACTGTGAAGAAGAAATACTACTTCTCAAAAACAAATTAAAAGAATATAATTCTATTCAACTGAGAAAAGAGTCTGTATAACTAGATTTAATTGAGATCAGATAAAGTAGAAGAAATGTCTCTGTTCTACTATATATAAAAACACTTGAATAATCAAAAATCTCTGAAGTAAGAGTAACAGATTTGAAAATAAGAGTTTATGAATACAAAGACTCAAGAATGAATCTCAAAGCTCAAACACAGTGTTTAAACTGTCAAAGATATAGACACTTTGTAATGTCTTATTTCAGAGACTTAAAATGCATATTTCATACTAGAGATTATAAAACTAGTGAGTATAAATGTGAGACATACTTAAAAAGAGATGAAATATATTACTATACTCTGCTTAAATACTCTAACTGCAAAGAAAAACATACATCTAGCTCAAGAGAATGTATATTTACTTCAAGAACTCAAAAGAACTGAAGAAAAGATACAGCTCAAAGTTAATTGAAAACTGAAGAGAATAGTCAAGTCAGTAAATCTGTAACTGCAAGCTCAAAAAGAAGAAACTCTCAATTATCTAAATCTTCAAACTTCAATTCTTCAGGTAAATATAAACAGAATTTGAATTCTCAAACTTCTGTTAAGATTAGAGAATTGAGAAATAACTCTGATAATAAACTAAATAGAATGTAAGCATTTGAGATTTCTACTTTTCAAAATAGTTATAATCTACTATCTGATAATAGTGATTAGATTCTACTCTATCTCTACTCTCTTTTAGTATGAATATACAACAAAAACAACAAAAAAAGTTTAAAAACTCTTCAAAAATCATATTTATTTAAAACAATGTGAATAGAAAGTTAAATTACATTTATTCTTATCTTCAAATTCTATTTAAATAAAAAGTTGATTTTATACTGCTTCAGAAACTGAATATTAATACTGAGTAAAAGTACATCATTTCTCATAAGCTACTACTACTTTTTATCTCAAAAGTCTGAGATAAAGTCAAGAGTAGTGATCAATGAATGAAAGAGATTAAGATACTAATTTAATCTAAGATTGAATATCATGTCTAACCCTGATATGCTAGTGAGTTATATTATAGATAAAGAGAATAAGTTTAATACTATACAACTTATAAATATCTATAATGAAAAGTTATTGAAGATAAATAATAATATCTGAATAATTAATAGAGGATTTTTAAATATAACTTCATTAAAAAACTCTATAATTACAGAAGATCTCAATACACATTATCTCTGATAAAATTCAGAATATAAAAGAGTACTAAGTGTAGATAAACTATTTGAATAGACTTTTAAGCATTCAATAGATTTAGTTAACAAGTCTGATCAATGAACATTTCTTAGAAAAGACATGAAACAGAAATCTATTATAGATCTAATCTTCATATTATAAAATCTAATTAAAAAAACTCTTATAAACTGATTTATTAATTTAAATAAGACATCAGAATCAGATCATGAGATTATTCAATTTAATATTGAACTGAGTAAAAAATAAATGAGGGAAAATAATCTTGTCTCTAATCAGTACAACTTTGAAAAAGCTAATTGAAAAGCAGTTTAAGAAAGTATAAAACTGTTAAAATCTGAAAAGCAGAGTAAGCTCTATTAAAATCTCAGTCCAGATATCTCAAATGAAAGGCTTGAGAATAGAGTAAAGCTGATTACATCTATTATTCTAACAGGTATTAGAGATAATATTTCAAAGAATGAGTCTTCTGAGTATTTCAAACCTTGATGAAATAAGACTATCACATCTATAAAAAGACAATTACTCACTGCTAGAAGAGATTGAAAGAATATATAATATCTGAGAAAGAGTTCAAGGCTATCAGAAATGAATATTTTTCACATATTAAAAGAGCTAAAATAGACTGCTGAAACAAATTTCTTGAAGAAGTATAAAAAAAACAAGTTTTCAAAAAGAATTGTCAAGGCAGAAAGACTATTGAACAACATAATCAGACTATCAAATACAGAGAGAGGTCTATCCTTTCAGGCTATGAGACAGTTATATATAGCCTGTATTACATCAGCAGCTGATTATGAAGTTCAAGTTTGATGAAATAATCAAGGGAATTTCACTGAACTCTTTCAAAGACTGTAAAACAGAGCCTTGAGAAGAATTCTGAGAGCATTCAAATCATCTCCTATTAAAGCAATGAAAATTGAAGCTTCAATTCCTCCTCCTGCTATTAGATTTAAAAAGGCCTGTATAAACTATGCTCTGAGAGTTATAAAGATGAGCTCAAATCATATAATCAGAGAAAAAGTCTCTTCTTCATTTCCATCAATTAACTCTGGAAATGAACTGGATTGAAATAGATTTCTTGATTGAAATGAAAATAATTCTTCAAAGAAAATGTCTTCTCAACTGTACAGACTATGCTCTCTGATTCAAAATCAATTTTCTTCTTTAAATGTTGAAAAAGTTGATCATGAGAAGTTATCTCTCTGGAGAGAAAAGCTTGAATCTCTTATAGACTTACAAATAAGTGAACTATCAAAAGAGAAAGAATATGAACAGCATTTGAAGAGAATTTCTACAATCAATATAAAAGACTCTATTCTGATTTATTCAGATGACTCAAAAAATGAAAATTTGAATAGATTAGGCACAGGCATTGCTTATACTGAAGATAATATCAATTTTATCTCAGATTTCTGAAATATAGGCTGTGAATCTGAAGTCTTTGATGCTGAACTATTTGTAATAGTGAAAGCTTTCAAACTCATTGAAATAAAATCTCATAAAAGAGGAAATAGTTTGAAAGAGACATGAATATTCTCTGATAGTCAAGCTGCTTTAAAAAGACTTAGAAATAGTCAGATTCATAATAATCAAATAAATCTTGAACTGATCTTAAACTCTGTTTTGAAAATTCAAAAGAGAAGAATATCAAAGCTGATAATTCATCTGAACTGAGTTCCTGCTCACATGAATATTCATGTCAATGAATTGGCTGATTGAGCTGCAAAAAAGAGTGCAGAATTAAGCAGATCTATTGAAAAAATTGTGTCCTGATCTTTTATAAAGAGAAAAATAAAAGAATCTTGTTTAGACAAGTGAAATGAAAGCTGACAGAAACAAAAGAAGAGTATACATTATTCAAGATTTGAAACAAAACCTGAGTGGAAATCTTGTTCAATTAAATATAAAAAGAAAATATTCTCATCTATAATACAGCTGAAACTAGAACATGGCTATTTCAAATCTTATATATAAAGATTTAATGATAGATTTGACTCAATAGAATGCTCATTCTGCAATGCAAATGAGAATTCTGAGTATATTGTAATACACTGTGCATTATACAATAGTCTCAGAGCCAGATTGAAAGAGAAGTATAATCTAAATCAGTTAAATATGAGATTCTTATTCTCAACTGAGACAGGAATTAAATACTTAATAGACTTTCTATCAGAAACTCAAGCAGCTATAAGAAAATGACTAAATTCAGAATTATCTGAATATGAAGAGGAGGAAATCAATCAGATATAGTCTGTTAAAACAGCTATATACTATCTTTTAATAATTTGTTTTATTACAGTCTCTCTTTATTTTATCTTTTTCTTTCAATTCCTTTCTATCTATCTAGTTAATATGTCTATCTTTAAGACTGTGTTCTCTTTTCCTTTGTCATGATATTGTCAAATGATTTCAAAGTATTAGAAGATGTTAAAACACTGGATTTTGTAAACAGTTTTTGTATTCTGAGCTGGAATTTTCTGATTTTGCATATCTGAAATTGATGAATGTATAATAGTTAACTTTACAGATATAGGAAACATCCTGAGAACTAAAAGTTCTCAGGTAGATGTCATAGTCTCTGACTGCATACATCTATAATTGAAGAATAATAATAATAATAATAAATAAAGAGAAAGTGTGAGAATCAGTGATCAGAGTGAATAGTTATACATGTACATGATGACATACACAGTGAAACTTTGAGATAGAAGAATAGGTGTTTTTGTACATGATGCAGCTTCAGGGTGAAAGAATAGAAATTCTGTAGATTTTCAGCTGAGGATCAGTGA
>NW_003101679.1:2596650-2676284 GCF_000003855.2 Blastomyces gilchristii SLH14081
TCTTCAATCTCCTATTCAAGTTCATTATCTTCTTCTATGATTTCTGACAGCTGTCAGTTGAAAGTCAGTTGAGAAGAAAACAGATCAGTGATAGTGCAGTGAAGTAAGCTTATATGAAAGAGATTATAAATCTCTGATGATATGTCAAGATAATAGTTATAACTGTCTAGAACTTCTATCACTTTATACTTTATATAATGATAATTTAGTGTGTGAGATGAGTATATGAACTGTATATTCTTAAGATTCAATTATACTAGATTTTCTATCTTATATTGCTCAGTGAAGTCTCAGTGAACATTGATTGAATCTTCTTAATTCTGTTTAATGCTTATCATGAAGGCTTCTGCTCAATCACAGATGTCTCAGAGCTTTATTACTATACTATCAGTAATCTGAATTAGACTGTGAAGATTCAGTGTGAAATGTATAATCTCTAGAAGATTCAGTACTTTCATATAATATCTGTGTGTGAGAAAGAACAGACTTACATCTGTTGAAACAGCATCTCAATCATTGATAGTGACTTTAGTGTGTAGAAGAAGATCATATTAATTATCTTATAAGTAATTACAGAACTTATGAAGATAATTCTTTACAGTCTGAATTATCTGTTCTGATGCATTATCAGTCTCAGAGTAATAAATAGTTAATAAACAGTGTATAATCTTGAGAACTTGACAGATTCTTGTTCAGAGAGTACTCATGAATTAACAGGTCTGATCTGATACTATAGATCTCAGCAATTCATGCATTCAATAGAATGAGCTTCTTAGAAAAGCTTTCAGTGACTTGTTCAGTATTCATCTTATCACAAGATTTTAATATTACACTCTTGCTCAATCAGTTCATGATGATCAGAATATTTCTACAACTCTTACTCTCAGAGAGATCAACAGCAAAGTCAATTATCACATCTTATCAGATTCTATCAGAACTATTAAGTGATTTCACCAGGTCTTTTCTACAGTTTTTTCACAAGATAATAGAGGAATAATGATTACAGTTTCAGATGAAATGTGTGATACTGTTTAATATCTTGAGTCAGTAGAACTCTTAAGATATCATTTAATACAGTTATTCACAACCTGAATAACTGATTATATAAGAGTCATGCATCTCTTGTATTATCCAGGTGTGTAAGAGTTCAGAGTAAGAGACTCAGTGTCATTTATGAAATTATAGAGTGTGATTATCATTAATTGAACATTCTGAGATGTCAGTTCTTATACATAGTTCTGAGAAAAATCAGAATGCTTCTTATTATACTGCTTCAGTGAGTGTTTGAAGAAGTTTATCAGTTTGAGCTGCTGTATGTCATAGTTCATTTAATATAGATTCAGAAGAAGTTGAGATATCAGTGACAGTTCTAATTGAAGAAGCATGTATAGTGTTGTGAGCTGTTGCATTCTGATCAACTAATATCTTTGAATTCAAGAGCTGATACTCTTGATTCATTCAGTGAGTATCTGTTATATTGAATGATATATCTTACTCTCATTGTAAGAGAGCATCTGTCATTGAGTTCTGGCTGCCAGAATGGTAGTGTATTATAAAATAAAAGTGACTTAAGAACTCAGATCATTGCATCTATCATTTGATAAGTTTATAGATAGTTATGAAGTACTTGAGATTCTTATAATCTGTGATTATCTTAAATTCAGAGATGCTTTGAAGTTCAGAGTCTTATTCTTCTAGACAGTGTACAATTACAAGAAGTTTCTTGTCATAGATCTCATAGTTATATTCAGTGAGACTCAGTTTCTTAGACATGAAGATGCATGATTATAAGACATCTTTATCATCATATTACAATATAGCTTCTTCTGTGACATAGTCAGAGAAATCAGCTTCAATAACTGTTTCATGATCAGAATTGAATATTATCAGTAAAGAGATATTAATGAACATCTTCTTCATCAGTATAAATGCAGCTTCAGTATCTACTAATCATTGAAATACTGAGTCTTTCTTAGTGAGTTCTGTAAGTGATCTCATGATATCTGAGAAGTTTTGTATGAATTGCTGATAGAAGTTAGTGAATTCAATGAAGCTTCATACATCATTTACAGTATATGAAGTCTCTCACTCAAGAATAGCAGAGACTTTCTCAGAATTCATTTGAATTCTCTTATCAGCTTCTATGATAAAGCCTAGATATTTTATACTCTTAACTTTGAAATCATACTTGTCAATATCTATTAATAGTGCTGTCTCTTGTAATCATTGTAATATCTTCTACATGTGTTCTTGATATTCTTTTCTGAATCTGTCAGTGAAGATGAGAATATTATCTAGATATATAGATACAAACTTATCAAGGAAATCTCAGAGTACTCAGTTGATATACTTCTGAAATGTACTAAGAGTGTTAGTCAGTTCAAAGAGTGTGACTACTCATTCAAAGAGATCATAATGTGTTTGAAATACTGTAAGTCATTCATTTTCTTCAGTGATACAAATCTTATAAAATGCAGTGATGATATCTAGCTTTGTAAATTATTGAGCTTATCTGATATATGCTAGAGTTTCATTAATGAGAGATAAAAGATAACAATGTCTCTTTGTCAATCTGTTCAGATCTTGACAGTTCACACAGAATCAGAGTTCTTTATCTGACTTCTTTGCAAAGAGAATAGAAGCTGCAGTGAAAGAGTTGCTAATACATATGAATTTCTTATTCAACAGATCATTGAGTGTCTTCTTCTGAAGAAGAAGTTCATCTTAAGACATATTATAAAGAGAGTCTCACAGTAACTCAGAGTTCTTATCATTCTTCTTTTCTAACTTAATACTGTGATTCACTTCTGAGCCTTGTAAAGAAGGTATATTCATAATGTTATGTTATCAGAAGACATCTAGATATTCATAATATTATTAAGAGAGTTTTGTGTGAGAATCTGTTATTATAGTACAGAATACCTTTTCTAGAGCTTTCTTAATATCAGTCAGACTGATGAAATAGATTGATATATGATTTTATCATCAGTGACTTTGTCAGTGACTGTATCAGTAGTTTTGATAATGACTTCTTTTTCAGAGCATTTCATAAGTGTTGACAGAGATCTGTATAAGATTCATAGTCTTGTAAATATCATCTTTGTGAATTCTATCATTGTTAGAGAATATTAAGCTCCTGTTTTGAGTATTTAGTAAGATGCCTTATTCAGATAGTCAGACAAGTTGTAGCATAAGATCATAGTTAAGATTCTTAACTTTGTATGCATAGACATCTTCATATTGATATTCTTCAACATCTACATTTAGTTTCATTATGTAACAAGTGTAAATGTCTTTTAAATCATCAAATCCTGTGAGAAGTCAGGATCTTGATAAGAGAATATGCTGAAGATTATATTGTCTTTCAATTGAAGATTTAATCATTGTGTAATGACATAGATCACTGTCTATCATGGCTTTCATATTATATATATTATCTATTACAGTAGATATAAGAATTGCATTCATTATCATTTTCTCTTTAAATTATTATTGTCTGACCTCTTCAAGCTTCTTCTTGCAAATTTGAACAGAAGCTAATCTTTTCCCTGTTTTATTGAGAAATTCTCATAGTTATCTTTCAAATTCTTCTCTAATGTAATGTGGTTAATGTGGATAGACACTGATTCATTCTTTGAATGAGAAGATATGAAGACTGATTAACAGTTGAAAGCAATGTGCTCTGATCAGTTACTGTTGATGCACACTTCTTATTAATATTGATCAGTGACTTCTTCAGAAGTGATCTCAGAGACTTAAAAGCCTGTTCAGATGAGAGAGATTCTTGCTTATATATAGACATTTGAGTCTACTCAGTTCATAGCATCTACATCATTATTGTTATTCCTCAGCACAGGTGTGTGAGTGACTGAGTTATTCCTCAGCACAGATATATGAGTGTAATATCTTCTATCACTATTCTGTATACTCTTGAGCTTGATAAGATGATTGTTCAATATCTGAAGCTGTGTGTAGAAATCTTCATAAGTCTGGTCTTTGTCTACACTTACAAGAACCTGTAAGAGTTCAAAAGTTAATGTCTTCTTGAGTATACTAATCTTCATTCAATCCTCTCAAGATTGATCATCTGCTTCTAGAATCTTGATGTTGAAGTCAGGAATGAATGTTATAAGAGAAGTGTTTCTCTGTCAGATGCTCTGTAATCAATCTAATACTTTCTATTGCATGACAGTGTCTCAGAACAGAATATCAAGATGTTTGATAATATTATCAGATATTCACAATGCTGATTCACATGCTTTCATTCATGAATGAAACTTCTGTTTTATATGATTCTTCAATCATTCATTGATATACTAATTTTGATTGTTTAGTGAACTGATGATATCTTCATCTATACTCAGTTTTGTGAGCATTTCCATCCTTCATAATGGGTAGAGAGTGAGATTGAAAGTATTGAAATATACAGAAGCATCTAAGTGTTCTTTCAGTGCTTTTATATTCAATTCTGTCAGTATTGAAATTGTCTGTGCAGGGATTTCTTTTTGAGATAATTGTTAAATTTCTTCATATTAATGTTATTGAGTTGCATGCATATCAGCTATTTATTGTTATTATAATTTCAACATTGCTCACAGTCACTGTGACACTGTGTCTATGCTCATGTTTGAGAGTTCTCTTATACTATTGTTAGACATGATTATATTGATTATTGAATGTGTGATATCTGTGAAATCAGAAGAAGTGTAATTGTATGAATATCTCATACATCTGTAGTGTCAGAACTCTCATGTCTTTCACTGACATTCTCTTTGTAAGATCTTGTTCTCTTTGTAAGATCTTATTGCAGGGTCAGAATGACTGATGAGTAAGCTTCTATCTGAGAACTCAGTGTCTGCTTAAATAATTGACTGTTTCTCTATTTCTTACACATTGTTATGTGTTCACATATCTTCTCAATAAATAATCATTTCTAATAAGAAGATGATGAACATTTTTCAAGTGTAAGAGGCCTACACTGAATAGATTGATATAATATATAGGTCTTATATAACAAAGTGAAAAATGTTAGAGAAGAAAAGAAAGAGAAAGTGTGAGAATCAGCAATTGAAGTGAATATTTATACATGTATATGATGATGTACACAGTGAAATTTCAGAGTGAAAGAATAGAGATTTTTATATGCAGTGAAGCTTCAGAGCAGAAGAATAGAAATTTCATGAATTTTCAGCTGAGAATCAGCAACTGAGAATCAGAGCAGTAGGAATCTGTGAAGTGTAACAGAATAGTCTATATGATTGATCAGGCGCAGCCCGCCACATTATATAACTCTTATCAAGTATGTAGAGCTTCTCAGTTCTATTCATAAAGAAGGTGAGTGAGAAGTGATGAATGTGTATTGATTATCAAGCATTTAATAAGCTTATAATCAAGAATGAATATTCACTGTCATAGATTCAACAACAGTTGAATACAGTCAGAAATGTCTGATATCTATCAAAGATTAATCTTCTCTCAGAATATTGATGAATCTGTGTAGATGAACTGTCAGTACTGTGAACTGTATTTAATATATAATGAGAGAAGTTTGAATACCTGATAATATCATTCAGTCTGATAAATATATCTGTCATCTTTTAAACAATGATGAATATGATTTTTTATAAACAGAATGAAATCTCATATGTTATATATCTGAATGATATTGTAGTCTTCTTAAACTCATACAATAAACACCTGAAGCATCTTAATGAAGTGCTTATAACTCTGACAGAGTATAAGCTCTATATCAAATTAATTAAGTATGTGTTTGAAATGAAAGAGTTGGAGTTTATAAGAAATATAATAAGTGATGACTATATTCATCTCATTCTGAAGAAATTGAATGTCATAGTAAATTGATCACAGCTGAGAAATGTACATCATGTATAATAATTTCTTGAATTGATCTCATACTACTGCAGATTTATCAAAGATTTCACATGAATATTTATATCACTCTCAGATCTCTTAAGAGAAATGAATGCAAATCTGTAAAAGAAGAAGTTTCATTCAATCATCTGAAATACTGTGTGTGAAGAGGTCTTTCTTACACTAAGAGAATGTGTGATAACATTCTCAGTACTTATTCAATCAGATCATGATAAATCTTTCTACATTAAGATAGATATATCTGCATGAGCTATTAGAGACACTCTTCTGCAGATGAATAAGAATAACAAGCTGCACTCAGAAATATATAATAGTAGGAAACTATCAGATACTGAGCTCAATTACTCAGTATATGAAAAGAAATTGCTAGTGATCAAGCACATACTGATGTTATGAGATAGATATATTAATAATAAGTATATGACAACAGTGATTATAAATCATGAGAGTCTTATCTATCTATAATTAATAATGAAATCTTTCAAATATTTAGTATATTGAATCTCAGAGTTCTAAGTGTATGATCTTTATATTAAATACTGAAAGGAATTGAATGCTGTGATATCTGATGTAATCAGGTACAGATCTGATTTTATAGATGAGAGTTCTGTGAACTAGATATAAGAGAAGTTTGTGTTAAACACACTGAGAGAATATAAGAAATCAGAATGAGTGAATATAATAATCTCTTACTTGAGAAATAGCAAGATAATAAATAACAAGTGTCTTGTAAAAGTAGTATAAGAGATGCTTTCAAACTTCAAGCTGAGAAAATTGAAAAATGATGTTATAGTTTACTATTATCTAGAATATGTAGAAGCTCTCTATCTAGAATATTCATTTAGATATGACTTAATGACTTAAATACACAAGAAATTCAGTCACTTAGAAAGCTCTGAACTCATGAGTGTACTTAAATCAAGAGTATACTGGCCAAGCATGACTGAGGACATTCAGATGTATGCTCATAAGTGCTCAAATTACCAGATTGTGAAAGGATTTAAGAAAGGATTAGAATGCAAGAAAGTGCATCATTAGATGAAATATATAATACAACTGTTCAAATAATAAGAAATGAATTATATAGATATACTGTCACAAACATTAAATGAAAATTGTTGAATAATCACTGCTATTGACTATGCTACTGACTGATCAGTTATGAAAGCAGTTTCAGAGATAATAGAGAAGAAAATGATGAAGTTTCTATATAATGAGATATATATTAACTATGAAATGCTGTGTGAGATTCTAACTGATTACAGTGTGAATCTCATAGAAGAAGTAATGAGACATTTCATGAATCAGTTACAGATAAGACATTGTAGAACAACATCATATTATCTGTGAATAAACAGAAAGATGAAGTTATTATTATTATTATTATTCTTTCATTATACTCATATGCAAGTGAAGCTTATAATGAGTTCTCATATGATGTTAAATACAGATCAAGTGTTAATTATACAGAAGGAAATACAGGTGTTGAGATCATGCCAAGATAACAAGAATATAGAAAAATACACAGAAGTGACAATTAGATACATGTGATAATAGCTTCCCAGCTCAGGAACATAGAGCAATTTGATTGAAGTGATTTGTACATCTCTGTATTTATTAAGAACCTGAGATGCTTGAGTTCTGGATTTAATATATCTTCTGCAGATTTTGAACTTACATGCCCTGGTTTCTCACATCAAGGCACTACCAGATGGCTGCATTAATCATTCAGCCACTGAGACAGAAAGATGAAGTACTTGAATAAAATTCTAAGCAACATGCTGATGAAATATCTAATGAGCAAGTCTATGACACTATGAAATGAATATCTCAGTCAGGTGCTATTAGTCACATAAATTCAGCAGTATGCAGTCTTTAAGCATTCATCATTCTATCTGTTGTATGAATTGCATCCACGCATTTCAGAGAATGCTTCAGAAAAGATAGAGAAGAAAACAGCAGTTATGAATACAACAGTCACAGATGCAGCAGTTGTGAATATGAAATCAAGATTGAAAGAGATCAGTCACATATATGCAATAGTACATGAGTTACTCCTGAACTGAGCAATTCAATCAAAAACAATATGAGACTCACTAGTTAAGAAATCAAGTCTCAAGATGAAAATATGAGTTCTTGTATGTAATAAGAGTTCTGAGAAGTTTCAATCTAGATGATTTAAGTTATATAAAATACTCAAATTACATTCTCTGAAAATATATGCATTGAAAGAATCAGAGAGATGAGTCTTATACAACTTAATAAATGATTCACATCTTATAAAGATAAAGATATAAGATCTGAATGAATTATAGTTATCTACAGCACTATCATCAGTGTTGAAAAAGAAGAGACTTATAATTAAAAAGTCTCATAAAGTAATAGAAATCATAGACACTTATGAATCAGATAATCTCACTTATTTCAATCTTTTCATAATTATAAGAAAAGAATGAGAAGTAATAAAGAAATCAGATAAATATCATACCTTAATAAGTGATAAGACTGTAGTCAGTTGTATAATAACACACTGTAAACAGTGAGTATAACACAGCAAAGAGCAGTCTCAGAGTAGCAGAGTTATATATAAGTCAGATTACAGAAGTAAAAGAAATTCAGAGTTAGATTTAACTGTTTATATCAGTTTAATTATGAAGATAACAGAGAATGAAGTATCTGAAACATCTGTAGATATGTGAGATCAAGTTATCTTGATCTCTGAGAATGCTCAGAGATTGAGTGAGATTAGTTTCAGTAAGCTATTCACTGTAGTGATCTGAGCAGGTGAAGAGAGCTAGTATAATATACAAGATAGAATTATAAGAGATAAAAGCTGCTGAATCTAGTTATTAAATGCTGTATTATATAGAGATCATGTAAGAGTAGTGACTAGCAGACAAAGAAAAAGTGTAAGAAAGAGAAGAAATAATGAATTAGTTATCAACTGTAAAAGTCAGCTGTAAAAGACAAATATTATTATATACATGTTATTTATTTTCATACATCACACATTTAATCTATTTTCAACATCATATTACTCAAAAAACACTAAAAAAACAAACAAAATCTTAAAACTTAATATTCATAAGAGATTTGAGAACTGCAAGCTGCTCTTGTAATAACACTGTACATGTCTTCAATTTCTCTATCACTCTGTGTACAACATTAATATCATTTATTACAAGATTAACTGAAAGATATATTTAATCATGTTTCAAATTCAAAGATGATTCAGACTTTGAAGATATTAAAACTGTCAGTTTCTCTAACAAAATGAGTTAACTGTTTTATCTCTAAAAGAATTATATAACTATTCTTTAATGAGATGAAATAAGATAAGACTGAGATAAAAATAGAAGTACTGTAAGAATCATCAATATCACTGATTTTATTTACAATATACACTGTATATCTATTCAAGAATAGAGTCAGGAAAATAGTGAGATCTTCAAACTATGTAAATGATATTGATCTAGTCTACAGTTCAAAAATAATTAAAGAGAATTTAGAAGTGATTGAAAAAGTAGTAAAGACAATCTTTGTTAGAGTAGATATTAATTAAATTCAATTTAATATGAATAAAAGTGAGTTAATTCATTTCTTTTCTAAATTCAATGAGAAAGAACTATGTTAAACTCTTTTAAATAAAGAGATTAAACTCAGTTTGAATGTTAAATAATTAGAAGAATGATTAAACTCTAAGTTGATTTTTAAATATCATATTCAATAAAGAACTATCAAGGCAGAAAGACTATTGAATAGCATAATCAGACTATCAAATACAGAGAGAGGTCTATTCTTCCAGGCTATGAGACAGTTATATATAGTGTGTATTACCTCAGTAGCCGATTGTGAAGTTCAAGTTTGATGAAATAATCAAGGAAATTTTACTGAACTCTTTCAAAGTCTGTAAAACAGAGCTCTGAGAAGAATTCTGAGAGCATTTAAATCATCTTCTATTAAAGTAATGAAAATTAAGCTTCAATTCCTTCTTCTGCTATTAGATTGAAAAAGGCCTGTATGAACTATGCTCTGAGAGTTATAAAGATGAGCTTAAATCATATAATCAGAGAAAGAGTCTCTTCTTCATTTTAATTAATCAACTCAGAAAATGAACTGAATTGAAATAGATTTCTTAATTAAATTGAAAATAATTCTTCAAAGAAAATGCTCTCTCAACTATATAAACTCTATTCACTGATTCAAAATCAATTTTCTTCATTAAATATTGAGAAAGTTGATCATGAGAAGATATCTCTCTGAAGAGAAAAGCTTGAATCTCTCATAGACTTGCAAATAAGTGAACTATCTAAGAAGAGAGAATATGAACAGTATTTAAAGAAGATCTCTACAATCAATATTAAAGACTCTATTCTGATTGACTCAGATGACTCAAAAAATAAGAATCTGAATAGATTAGATACAGACATTGCTTATACTGAAGATAATATCAATTTTATCTCAGATTTCTGAAATTTAGGCTGTGAATCTGAAGTCTTTGATGCTGAACTATTTGCAATAGTGAAAGCTTTCAAACTCATTGAAATAAAATCTTATAAAGGACAAAATAGTTTGAAAGAGATATGAATATTCTCTGATAATTAAGCTGTGAAACGTGTGAAGCTTGCTTGATTGAAAGATTGCTAGCTTGTGAGAAGTTATATAGTGGAAGGATTAGTAAGCCGCATCACGTGACCTGACACCCCCACTCACCAGAGTAATTATACACGATGCTACATACAATATTCGCCTTCAAATCAAGTACTGATATAAAAAATAACTGGAAAATGTGTCGTAATGAAAAACCAGTCATAAGACACATCATTTTTTATCCCTCTATTCCTCTATCTCTTTTATCTTAATATTCTTCTTTCAATGTGTATATTTCAATGTTTCAAATGATTTAGTAAACTCATCCGCTGCGTTCTCAGCAGATGGAACATATCAGATAGATATCTCATTCTTGCAGATGAGATTTGAAGAATGTGAAAACAGACCTCTATATACTTTGAGCAGTGTGAAATTGCTTCAGAAGAGAATAGCTCTATGACAGACCTATTATCAGTATGAATTGTATAAGCCAGATCATTGACTGTGGTGGGAATGAAGTGATCATCAGCATTCAGATTATTAAGATGAGATGGAATGAATTCAGTGTCTTCTAGAAGCTCACAGAGATAGACAAGCTCATAAGCAGCCTCAGAGAATGCAATATATTCAGCCTTTATTGATGATTTGAAGACCTCTGTTTACCGGCAGCTCCACCATGCAACAGGGCCATCTGTCATATAGATGATATAACTGGTGATTAAATGAGATTCTGAATCTCTACCAGCTCAATTAACATCTGCATATACTACAGATTCAATATTGACACCTCTGTGATAGATTATACCTTAATTGATTGAACTCTGTAGATATCAGAGTGTATACTTGTATGCAGCCCAGTTCTTTGATGTAGACTGAGAGCTAAATTGTTCAAGAAAATCTGCAGTGAAGCTTACATCAGAATGTGTATTAATTACCAGATATTGCAGAGATCTGATACCAGATTGATAGAACTATAGAGTAAATTCTGCTATATATACAATCAGTTTCTCATTATCATTTATGAAATTAATGTTTTTCTTCATAGAAGTGAATGTAGAGTGATAGTCATTTATTGAGAACTTCTTCAGAAGATTTCTTACAAAGAGAGATTAAGACAATATTAATGAAGTTGAATCTCTATCAATCTTTATTTTCAGATAGTGATTGAAATTCTCTACATTCTTGATCTTATAATTAGCAGTGATTTCAGCTTTGACCCAGTTCAGATCATTGATTTTCAGGCTGTAGAGTCAGACATTATTTATATAGATAGTTATATAGACCTGTCTTTCATCATGAAGAAATAGTTCAGTATTATAGAAACTGATATGAAAGTCTGAGTGTAATAGCATCTTTCACAGCTTCTCATATTATAAGAGTGCTGCTTGCTTAAGACTATAGAGTCTCTGCATCAACTCATATATAAGATCATCACAGTCTTCATGAAAGTCTGTGAGTTGATTCATATATATTCATTCATCAGCAGACAGTTGAGCATTTAAAAAAGTGATCATTATATCAATCTGCAGAACATATCATTCCTGAGACACTGAGATCATCATAAGAGCTTAAGAGATGAATGTAGAGATAACAGATGCAAAGATTCTTGAGTAATTGATCTTCTTCTGTTAATGATTTCTGCAGACAACTCAGCAGGTCTTATAGTAAATAATCTCACTTATATTATTGAACTTTTTATCAAGTATTTATTGACTGTGAAGAACAATCATTTATGATGTTCTCTCTATCAGTTATCAGATCTCTATCTGTTTTAAACAGTTAATCTCTTTAACACAGGCCTTGCAATAATATTTCCATTTCATGAAAGCTTTGACATGTGTGAGGTTTTTCAGAATCAGAAGTGCAGTGATCTCAGAAGCAGTGAATAGATTTTCAACACTGTTTCTCACTGAAGCATTCCTCACTGTAGTGATATTTCTTATGAATATCAGAGAATTATCAGATTCACCTATGAGTTTCAGAGAGTTCAGTGTATTCTGCATTAAAAAGATAGATATTCTCACAGAGATTTCAGAGTCAATTCATTAATTATTAGTGAGTATGAGAAATAATGAACACTCAGGTCAGATTTCCTTATCAATGAACAGATCATCAATTGATGAATCAGAAATCACTGCAATCTCTTGACAGGCTGCAGTGAGTAGGCCTGATGTCACTGAAGAAATCACTGCAGCTGCTTTACAGATCACATTGAGTAGAATCTTCAGGTTGTGTGTAATTGATATTAATGAATTAGCTAGATGAAGGTTCTTCTGAAAGATGATATCTTTTGATATATATAAATGCCTGTTGAAGAGATTTACTAATCTATAATTGATAAAACTATTATATCTCACAAAAATCAACTCTTTGAAACAGAAAGTCATCTTATTGATGAGCTTGAACACTATCTTCAAGAATTCTTTGCAACCTCATCAGCAAATGCCGCGTGCAGAAGATAGAGCTTCAAGCCAGGCCTCATACAGTGTAATCAGCTTTATATTTTCAGAGCTCTCATACAATATCATTGAGATTGACATAAGATTAAGCAGCTCTGTGACTGTAATAACTGTCTCATCTCACATCTTTTCAGAAGTGAAAGAATCTATTAATAGTGATCAGAACTTCTCAATAATCAAACTGATTGATCATTCAGATACTTTATCTTGCTGTGAAGTATGAGAAGAAGTCAGCTCTCATTTTATTTCTTTACTGAGCATATATGCTGTGACTGCATTTAAATTCAATTCTTCACAGTCTGAGTGAATGATTGCAATATCACATCAAAGCAGATTCTTGATGAATTAGTTGAAGATTCATAGATATTTCAATATCTTATTCTTGCATTTCAATAGAAATATTTATCTCATACAGATGATATCATCTCTTATCATTATTACAAGGTTCTTGCCAGTGTAAGATAATATATCATTTTCAGTTCCAAGAATCTCATCATCACTGAATATATTCACTCAAACCTTCAAGGTCTTGCAGATGACATGATGTGATGTGAAATTCTTGTAGAAAGTGTGTTTCTATTTAGTCTTAATATATGTGACACAGAATGATAATTTCTTTGAGCTGATAATGACAATATCAAATCATGAGTCTCTGGTCATTTTTAATATACTATTTTCACTGATATGATTAAGTCAATGATATGACTCATCTATTGAAAGCTGCTTCAGAAGGACTGCAGATAATCAAGATGAAAATGAGATAATAAAGAAATCAGTATCTGAATTCTTAGAGTTGATTAACTGTTCAATCTTCTCATAACTGAATGATCTCAAAGACTCTGCATTCACATCATAATCTGTTGAGATTCTCTTTGATTTTGAAATAGTCATATATGTCACTGCTTCATACATTGAGTTGTTCATTACATCATAAAATGTCAGTGAGCTGTTAGAAAGAATGTAAATATTATTATGAAACAGATTGATGTAGAAGATATCACTGTTGATAGATGATAGAAACTCAAAGTAGTTCTTAGTATTATCTTGTATATCAGAGTGAATATAGCTCTGATGCTTTATAAGCCTCACAGAGATCAGATTTGTGAATAGTTCTGATATATAGTATACATGATTGAACTCTATCAATCTTTCACTCACTGAGATGAACACAGTGCTGACACTCTGAACCTTCAGAATGACCTTATTAATGACTCGAACTATTGAACTGTTGATTGCTATTAGCTCTGAAAATCAGGATCTATCACTCATGATGTGGTATTCAGCGCCACTATCTCATATACTGAGATGATTCTTATGAGATTCTATGAAACAGGCTGGTACATTGATAATCTCTGTAAGATTTGTCATCTGAAAGATCTCTGATTCATCTGTAATAAATAGTTGAGTTCTATTCTCACTATTGTTCTTCTCTTCTTTGAATTTCTTTATTCTTGCATTATTGTAGATTCTTCAATTATTCAGAGTACTGTCTGAATTGATTAATCAACAGATGTCAAAGTAAGATCTCTCACATTCAGAACATGTAGATGAATTACCTAATTCTCAATGATTTTAAGAGCTCTCTTGAGTATTATCATGATCACGTTCAATACAGCCTTCACAGGCTTAATTTGATGTATTGTTGTTATTAGAATTGATAGATGTAGTGATTATTGTAGCTGTTGTAGCTGTTGTAGCTATTGTAGCAGAGTTGACTGCAGAATCTGTATTCTGTAGATTCTTTTTATCTTTTGAAGAATTAAGCCACGAATAGATCTTCTTCATGAGAAGATTAACATTCAATATCACATCTATGAATTTGAAATTCTGTATCTTCTCTATCTTCTTTTGAACATAATTTCTTCAAATGTTGAGTAGAACTAAGTAGAAGATATTAAATATTCATGCATCTGAGTGAGAAGTATTTATTATCTTCAATTTTATAACAGTGAACTGAAACTTATCAAAGAATGTGTGTAGATTGATGATCTGTGTGTTATCAAGTGATATGAATTTCAGAACTATCTCACAGTGTAACTGTGTTTTAAGAACAGAGTATTTCTGTTCAATCACATTTCATAGAGTATAAGTGATCTGATTTTCATCATATTTGAAAAAATGTGGTCTGACATGTGTACTCAATGAGTTTGAGATGAATGTGTAGAGTCACTAGTTTCTGATGTCTCAGAATGATACTTATTCATCATCTCTTTGTAGAGAGTTCTGAGGCTGTTATTTCTCTATCATATATCAACACTGTGTATCAATCAGTTTCAATTTCATGAAGATGCTTTATATGATGTAATTGAATGTGTCAGTTAGACTGTTTAACCTCACAGTATTCTTGACATCTTTCTTGAATTGAGAGATTGTCTTGTCAACATGACTATTCAGTTCATAAAGATTGAATTCCAACCTTTCACTGAGATTAGAATTCCATGTGACTGTACAGGCTGTTAAGATGATGACAGAATGATTGTTAACATTCTGTGATCAATCTGTAGAGAATCTCTGTTGACAGAGTTTTTCCAGTTGTAATTTGAGTTCTAGAACTCTTCACTTCTTCTTCTTCATCTTGAATGTCATCTTGAGATGTTTCATCTGTTGATCTGATATTGTCTCACCCGAATAGTAGACTTCATGAGAATTAGCATCAAGCTGTTGAGTAGATCAGGGGGCCGGCTTGACCGTGTCAGAAGCTGTATTCAAACCAGCTTCAAATTGAGAGGGTGTTTCGGAGTGTTCATTAATAAAGCTTTCAAATGCTTCAGAAGAATGTTCACTGGCAGAGTGTGAGTGTGAATCATCATCAACTGAACCAGTAAATAGAACATGAGATCACGAATGTATATGTGAGAGAGATCATGTTGAATCCGCCATCTTGATATTCATTTATTGAATTCTTGCCAATATTGTTGTCTTTCATTTGCTTTTTTTTTTTCTTTTTTTTTGCAAATGTGGTGTGTTTTCTGCAAGCCTCTTTTTTTTTAAGCGAGCAGTAGTATTATTGATTATCAAGATCTCAAATGCATCAATACTAATAGAATAAGATGATTTTAACACCTAATAGATGTATTAAATGAAGCAGTAGTTAAAATAATGATTATATCAACAAGGAATTCTGAATTGGCAGCGATTTTGCACAAAACAAGTCTTATAACCTGTGGAAGGTGTGAAGCTTGCTTGCTTGAAAGATTGCTAGCTTGTGAGAAGTTATATGATGACAGAATTAGTAAGCCAGATCACGTGATCTGACACAAGCTGCCTTAAAAAGACTTAGAAATAGTCAGATTCATAATGATCAAATGAATCTTGCACTGATTTTAAAATCTGTTTTAAAAATTCAAAAGAGAAGAATATTACAACTGATAATTCATCTATACTGAGTTTCTGCTTATATAAATATTCATGGTAATGAATTGGCTGATTCAGCTGTAAAAAAAGAATTCAGAATTAAGCAGATCTATTCAAAAAACAGTGTTCTGATCTTTTATAAAGAGAAAGATAAAAAAATCTTGTTTAGATAAATGAAATAAAAGCTGGCAGAAATAAAAGAAGAGTATACATTATTCAAGATTTTAAATAAAACTCAAGTGAAAATCTTATTCAATTAAATGTAAAAAGAAAATATTCTCATCTATAATTCAGCTGAAACTAGAACATGATTATTTCAAATCTTATATACAAAGATTTGATGATAGATTTGATTCAATAGAATGCTTATTCTGCAATGTAAATGAAAATCCTAAGTATATTGTAATACACTGTACATTATATATTAGTCTCAGAGCCAGATTGAAAGAGAAGTATGATTTAAATCAATTAAATATGAGGTTCTTATTCTCAACTGAGATAGAAATTAAATACTTAATAGACTTTTTATCAGAAACTCAAGCAGATACAAGAAAATGACTGAATTTAGAAATATCTGAATATGAAAAGGTGAAAGTTGATCAGATATAGTCTGTTATAACAGCTATACACTATCTTTTAACAACTTTGTTTTGTTATAGTCTCTCTTTAGTTTACTTTTTTCTTTTCTATTCTTTTCTATCTACTTATTTAATGTGTCTATCTTTAAGAGTGTGTTCTTGTTTCTTTTGTCATGATATTTTCAAATGATTTCAAAGTATCAGAAGGTGTTAAAATACTGCAATTTGTAAAGAGTTTTTATATTCTGAGTTGGAATTTTCTGATTTTGCATATCTGAAATTGATAAATGTATAATAGTTAACTCTATAGATATTAGACAAACCTTGAGAACTAAAAGTTCTCAGGTAGATGTTATAGTCTCTGACTGCATACATCTATAATTGAAGAATAATAATAATAATAAGAAGAAGAAAGAACACACTGAGTGTATACAAACTGTGTTAAAGATCTTAGATAATATAGAACTATATATTAACCTTATAAAGTACAACTTCAGTGCTCACTGAATTAATTTCCTAGAGTATGTAATCATCACAGATGATATTCAGATGAAGTCTTTGCAGATTAAGACTATTCTCTTATAATTAGAGTTAACAAGTATTCACAAGATTCAGATCTTTCTAAGCTTTGTGAATTTTTATAGATAGTTTATCTTTGTATTCACAAGAATCTTCTTGCCTCTTACAGACATGCTGAAGAATGGAAGTAAGAAGAAGTTATTCTATAAATAAAGAATGAAAAGATTATGGAGAAGAGAGAACTGTAAGAACTTTCTTATCTCAGAAGCTTATAAAGTCTTTACAAGATTAAAATAGATATTTACAGACACAGTAATACTATTTCACTTTAATCTCTTACTCTTAATCAGATTAAAGATAGATATCTGCTTCTTTATAATTTTAGAAATAGTCTTATAACTATAGTTAAATGAGAACTGAGTTTCAGTGATCTTTTTCTCACAGAATATACAATCTACAGAGATCAACTATAATATTTATAATTAGAAGCTTCTTATAATAGTGAAATTCTTTTATTACTGATAACACTACTTCAAGAGCCTTGTAACAGTGATTACTATTATAACTGATTATAATAGCTTATAACAGATTACTTCAATCAAGAAAGTCTCACAGTAGCAGATTGACTGATCTCAGAGACTAAGTGAGTTCTGATTCAAGATAGAGTATATCAAGAGAACTAAAAACTCAGTAGACAGATTCTCTCACAGATCTGACTATGTTAAGAAGACTAGAATAACAGACACAGAGCAGCTAGAGAAGACAGAAAAGTCTTATAAAATGCTCAGACTGAGTATTATGAAGAGATTAACTGAAGAGTCTCTCAATTTCTTATCAGAGAAGAGAAGAGAGAGAGAGAAGAAGTCTATATAACTACTCTCTATAATACTAAAAGTCAACACTCTGAGAATCTTTATAAAGATTCTTGAAGAGAGTATCTATAATTTAAAGAGTTTACAGACTTTAAGAAGCACTGCAGAGAATCTGATGAAAGAGAAAACAGAATATAAGTCTTTATAAAATTTTCTATTCAGATTGTCAGAACTGCAACTAAAGAATAAATATACTCAGTATATTCAGAAACTGCTCACAGTAGAGATTAACTCTGCAGAAATAAAGAATTAAAGAGACTTAAATAATCTTTTATAAAGAGAGAACTGAATTTATATACTCATTAATAAGTTTCTATGTATAGAACTTATTAAGAGATATTATAACTTTTCTCTAGCAGGTCATTTTATAGACACTAGAACTCATGAGTTACTTATAAGAAAATACTTCTGGCTGAAGATATAAGAGCTTGTGAAGAAGATAGTGAATTCTTATACTATTTATCAGAGTTCACAGATAGTATAGTTTAGATTATATGAAGAACTTACTTCTCTATTCATCTCATAGAAACCTTGAGAACAGCTAGAAATGAATACTCTTATAAATCTCTCTAAAATCAAGAACATATATAATACCTGCTTTGACAGTGTACTGATGATAGTAGATTATTTCATGAAGATAACACACTTTATACTCACTTACAAGATCTTAAAGTCAAAGAATTTAACTTATATCTTTATTTATAATATGATCTGATTGCATGAATTATCTGTAAACATTGTCTTAGAGAGAGAATTAATCTTTGTAAGAGAGTTCTGATCTGATCTGATAACTGCACTGAAGATCTCATAAGATCTAAGCATAACTTTTTATTAATAGACAGATAATTAGATAGAATATCTGATAAGTATATTAAATCAGTATCTGTGATACTTTATCAATTACAATCAGAATTAGACTGGCCGCTGAGATCATGAATTTCACGTTTGGTTTCATTTGATCATTGATTATCACTCACACAGTATATGTATAATATCTCAAGGTATGTCAGTACAGATAAAACTCTCTTTAAGATACTCACTGAGACTCATCTGTGAATAATCTTGATGAATCTGCAAGAGTACACTATAGAGTGTGATAATGTCTGTGAATAGACTGAGAGAATTCAGAATATCTGAGAGAAAGTCTGTAAATTCTTGAGAAAGATCTAAGAGTATTAGAAAAGATACTATACCTCTAAGTATATTATGAAGAGTTTTAAGAAAGATGATAGAGTCTGACTAAGTGTGAAAAACATTATTATATAGAGACAGATCTAGTAAGAAGCTGAATCTCTTATAGACGGAATCTTATAAGATTATGCAGAAAGTGAGTTTACAGTTCTACAGATTGAAACTGTTATCTGAATTATAAATATATAATGTTTTTTATATCTTATTATTATTATTATTATTATTCTTCAATTATAGATGTATACAGTCAGAGACTATGACATCTACCTGAGAACTTTTAGTTCTCAGGGTTTTTCCTATATCTATAAAGTCAACTATTATACATTTACCAATTTCTGATATGTAAAATCAGAAAATTCCAGCTCAGTGTGGCGGGCTGCGCCCGATCAATCATATAGACTATTCCATTACACTCCATAGATCCCGCCGAAAGCTCCGATCCCCGGGAGCTGATCCTTAGCTGAAAAACCCATGGAATTCCTGTTCTTCCGCCCTGAAGCTTCACTGTGTATGTGCATAAATATTCACTTCAATTGCTGATTCTCACACTTTCTCTTTCTTTTCTTCTCTAATGTTTTTCACTTTGTTATATAAGACCTATAAATATTATACTGATCTATTCAGTGTAGGCCTCTTACATTGAAAAATGTTCATTGTCTTCTTATTAGAAATAATTATTTATTGAGAAGATATCTGAACACATAACAATGTATAAGAAATAGAGAAATGATCAAACAGTTAAGTGAACACTGAGTTCTTAGATAGAAGCTTGTTTGTCAGTCACTCTGACCCTGTAACAAGATCTTACAAAGAGAACAAGATCTTACAAAGAGAATGTCAGTGAAAGATCTGAGAGTTCTGACACAGATGTATGAGATATTCATACAATTACACATATTTGACAAATAATACATCTATGTCTACTGATAATATGAGAGAACTCTCAAACATGAGCATAGATGCAGTGTCACAGTGACTCTGAGCAATGTTGAAATTATAACAGCAACAGATAGCAGATATGCATGTGACTCAACAATGCCAATATGAAGAGATTCAATATTTGTCTCAACAAGGAATCCCTGGACAGATAATTTCAATATTAACAGAATTGTATATAAACACAATGTGAATATTGAAGAAATGCTTAGATACTTCTGCATATTTCAATACTTCTGATCTCACTCTCTACTCATCATAAAGATTGAAAATGCTTGTGAAACTAAGTGTAGATGAAGATATCATCAGTTTACTAATCAATCAAGATTGATAGATTAATGAACAATTCAAGAATTGTATGAAACAGAAGTTTCATTCATAGATGAAAGCATGTGAATCAGTATTGTGAATATCTGACAATATTATCAAATATCTTGATATTCTGTTCTGAGACACTGTCATGTAACAGAAAGTATTAGATTGATTATAGAGTGTCTGACAGAGAAACACTTCTCTCACAATATTCATCTCTGACTTTGACACTAAGATTCTACAAGCAGATGATCAATCTTGAGAGAATTGAATAAAGATTAGTATACTCAAGAAGATATTAACTTTCAAACTCTTACAGGTCCTTGTAAGTGTAGATAAAGACCAGACTTATGAAGATTTCTGTATATAACTCTGAATATTGAATGACTATCTTATCAAGCTCAAGAGTATACAGAACAGTGATAGAAGATGTTACATCTCAGTCACTCATACATCTATGCAGAGGAATAAACAGCACACAGATGCTATGACTGAGTAGACTTGAATATCTATACATAAGCAAGAGTCTCTGCTGTCTGAACAGGCTTCTGAGTTTCTGAGATCACTCTTAAAGAAGTCACTGATCAATGTCAATGAGAAGTATACATTAACTGTAACTGATCAGAACACATTGCTTTCAACTGTCAATCAGCCTATGTGTCTTCTTACTCAAAGAATAGATCAGCATCTGTTCACATCATCATATTGCATTACAGGAAGATTCAGAAGATAACTATAAGAATGTCTCAATAAAACAGAGAAAAGAATAGCTTCTGTTCAAATTTGCAAACAGAAGCTTAAAGAGATCGGATGACAATGATTTGAAGAGAAAATAACAATTAACATGATTCTTGTATCTACTGTGATCAATAACATGTATAATATGAAAGCTATGATAGACAGCAGTCTATGTTATTATACAATGATTAAATCTTTACTTGTAAGATATTACAACCTTCAGTGTATTCTCTTATCAAAACTCTGACTTCTTGCAGGATTTGATGACTCAAAAGATGTTTATATTCATTACATGATGAAGTTAAACATCGATATTAAAGAATATCAACATGAAGATACCTATTTATATAAAGTTGATAATCTTGATTATAATCTTATATTAGAACTTGTCTGACTATCTGAACAAGACATCTTATTAAATACTTGAAACAGAAGCTTAATATTCTCTAATAATAATAGAATTCACAAAGATGACATTCACAAGACTATGAATCTGATATAGGTCTCTATCAACACCTATGAAATGCTCTGAAAAGAAAGTGGTTAAAAAGTTTTGCTGATAGCAGAATCATGTGACAATCTATTCTGTCAGCCTGATCAATATTAAGAAAGCTCTAGAGAAGTTATTCTGTACTATAATAACAGATTCTTATACAAAACTCTGTCAATAATATCATAAATATCTAGATGTCTTCTGACAAGATAAAATTATAAATATATTCCTCTTATGAGACTTAGGAGTGAATCACAGTATCAAGTTAGAAAAGAAGAATGATAAGAATTCTGAGTCAATATGAGACTCTCTTTATAATATATCTTGAGGTGAACTTCTTCTTCTTCAGAAGACACACAATGATCTGTTGAATAAGACATTCATATATATTAGTAACTCTTTCACTGCAGCTCCTATTCTCTTTGCAAAGAAATCAGATGAAGAACTTCAATTCTGTGTAAACTATTAAGAATTGAACAGATTAATCAAGAAGAACTGCTATTCTTTATCTCTTAGCAATGAAATTCTAGCTCGCATTGAACAAGCTAAATGATTTATAAAACTAGATGTTATTACTGTGTTTCATAAAATCTGTATTTCTGAAGAAGATGAATGACTTACAGCATTCTGAATATATTATAATCTCTTTGAATGAATAGTTACACTCTTTGAACTGATCAATGCTCTCAGTACATTTCAGAAGTATATTAACTGAGCACTCTGAAATTTCCTTGATGAATTTGTATCTGTATATCTCAATGACATTCTCATCTTCACTGATGAGTTCAGAAAAGAATATCAAGAACATGTGTGAAGAATATTACAATGATTATGAGAAGCAGAACTATCAATAGATATTGACAAGTGTAACTTCAAAGTCAAGAGTACTAAATATCTAGGCTTTATCATAGAAGCTGGCAAGGGGATTCGAATGAATCTCAAGAAAGTCTTCATAATTCTTGAATGAGAAGCTTCATATACTGTGAAAGATGTATGATGCTTCATCAGATTTGCTAACTTCTATCAGTGATTTATATGACACTTCTTAGATATTGTGAGATTACTTACAGAACTTATTAGACAGAACTCAGTATTTTAGTGATTAGTTAATGATGAAGCTGTATTCACACAGATGAAGAAGATATTCATCAATATCTCTCTGCTAATGATATTTAACTCTGATTATAAAACAGTTATTGAAGCTGACTTCTCTGACTATGTTACAGAGAAAGGTATATTACAATATAATAATAAAGATGTCTTATGATCATGCATCTTCATGTATAAGAAACTGAGTCTCATTTAATACAACTATAAGATCTATGATAAGAAACTTCTTGTGATTATATACTGTCTAGAAGAATGAGACTCTGAACTCTGAAGTGTCTTCAAATTTCAGATAATCACTGATTATAAGAATCTCAAGCATTTCATAATCATCTGTATGCTTACTGAATGACAGATGCAATAGTCTGAGCTATTAAGTCATTTTCATTTCACTATACACTATCACTTTAACAGTCAGAACTCAATGACAGATGCTCTCTTACAATGAGAGTAAGATATGTCATCTGATATAACAGACATGTGTTGAATGAACTGAGAACAATGACTCTTGTATCTGAAGATATTAGTTGACTATAATGAGATTACTCATGATACTATACATACTTTGCTGATCAGAATATCTTCTGAATCTACACTGAATGAATTATGATATATAACAGCTCAAACTGATGAACTTCTTCAAGCACTTACTGAAGCAGTATATCAAGAAGCACTCTGATTCCCCTCAGAACTATGTATAAGAACTGATATCATGAAAGTGCTGAATTGATCATAATAACACTCTGTAATTCTGTGAATAATGCTGAGTCTCTCACTCTGAATTATTGCACACTCAGATAATGCAAGAGATACATGATTCTTGTATAATCAGTTATTCAGATGATGAATAACTGTACTGAATAATCTCTCAAGAGTTCTACTGATCTGAGATATTAAACAGCATTAGATGTTTTATTCAAAACTGTAATTATTGTTCTTTCATCATCTTATAAAAGAACTATAGAAAAGAGCTGCTGAATCTGCTTGATATTTCTAATAGAATCTGATAAGATATGATAATTGACTTTGCTATTAATCTCTCTAAGAGTAAGAGTTGTAGAAATGTTCTGATCATTGTGAATTAATTAAGTAAAGATATAATATTAAAATCTTGTGATAAGATGAATACTGAACAAGTTACTGAATCTTTTCTACAGAGTCTGTTCTATTAAATGTATGAATTACTGAGATCTATAGTATTGAATCAGAGCTGTTGATTTATGAGTACTCTTTAAACAAGAATCTGTCAAGTTCTCAAGATTATATACTATTTATCAACTGTCTATTATTCTGAGACTGATGATACATCAGAATGAATAATTCAGACTGTAAAGAATTATCTTTATAAGTTCTGCAATCACTTATAAGATGATTGATATAATCTTCTTCTACACACCGAAGTTGCTATCAATGACTGAGATACTGTTTCAATAGATATAACCCTGTTCTTTCTCACACACAGATATTACATAAAGATATTAAAGCTTCTAGAGATTATACATTTCACACTGAATCTCTGCAGTCTGATTCAAATTGCTGATAATATAGTAATGAAGCTCTGAGATACCTGTGATTGAGCAGAAGTCTCTATAATGAGTGCTAAAGAGAATTAAGAAGATTGAACTAATATTCACTGAGATTCTGCTGAGTAATATAAGATAGAAGATCTGATATAATTGAATTTTAAGAATATATAAATCACACACTCATCTCATACACTGAATTACTGTCATGTTAAATATAAAGTGATAGAAGTTCTAGACAATTACAATTACTGTCTTAACAAATTATCAGAGATTTATAATGTCTTTTATATCAGCTTGCTCTGCTATGCTGTCACTAATCTGTTCCCTTCTTAACTGACTTCTGATTGACCATCATCAGGGATCATAGAAGAAGACAATGAACTTGAGTGAGAGATTGAAGATATTCTTGATGAGAGACCCCGCGGTCACAGCTGATAATATCTTGTGAAATGAGTCAGCTATAATCACCTGATCTAAACTCTGAGCTCTGCATTATCTGAGACAGCAGCTCTTGACTGATGAGAACTATGCACAATCTCATCTCTGAAAAGAGAGAGTGAATGTGATGAGCTGCGCCTGATCAATCATATAGACTATTTCATTACACTTCATAGATCCTGCTGAAAGCTCCGATCCCCGGTCGCTAATCCTCAGCTGAAAAACCCATGAAATTCCTGTTCTTCCGCCCCGAAGCTCCACTGCGTACACATATAAATATTTACTTTAATCATTAATTCTCACACTTTCTCTTTCTTTCCTTCTCTAATGTTTTTCACTTTGTTATATAAGATCTATAAATATTATACCGATCTATTCGGCGTAGGCCTCTTACACTCAGAATATAAAAACTGTTTATAAATTGCAGTATTTTAATACCTTCTGATACTTTGAAATCATTTGACAATATCATGACAAAAGAAAAGAGAACATAGTCTTAAAGATAGACACATTAAATAGATAGATAGAAAAGAATAGAAAAGAAAAAGTAAAGTAAAGAGAGACTATAATAAAACAAATTATTCAAAGATAGTGTATAGCTGTTTTATTAGACTATATCTGATCAATTTTCTCCTCTTCCTATTCAGATAGTTCTAAATTTAGCTATTTTCTTATAGCTGCTTGAGTTTCTGATAGGAAGTCTATTAAGTATTTAATTCCTGTCTCAGTTAAGAATAAGAATCTCATATTTAATTGATTTAGATTATACTTCTCTTTCAATCTGACTCTGAGACTATTGTATAATACACAGTGTATTACAATATACTCAGAATTTTCATTTACATTGCAGAATAAGCATTCTATTGAATCAAATCTATCATCAAATCTTTGTATATAAGATTTTAAATAAGCATGTTCTAGTTTCAGCTGAATTATAGATGAGAATATTTTCTTTTTACATTTAATTGAACAAGATTACTACTTGAGTTTTGTTTCAAATCTTGAATAATGTATACTCTTCTTCTGTTTCTGTCAGCTTTTATGTCACTTATTTACACAAGATTCTTTTATCTTGATCTTTATAAAAGACCAGGACACTATTTCTTGAATAGATCTGCTTAATTCTGAACTCTTTTTTACAGCTGAATCAGCCAATTCATTGTTATGAATATTTCTATGAGCAGGAACTCAGTATAAATGAATTATCAGCTTTGATGTTCTTCTCTTTTGAATTTTCCAAACAGAGTTTAAAATCAGTTTAAGATTCATTTGATCATTATGAATCTGACTATTTCTAAGTCTTTTTAAAGCAGCTTGACTATCAGAGAATATTCATATCTCTTTCAAACTATTTTCTCTTTTATCAGATTTTATTTCAATGAGTTTGAAAGCTTTCACTATTACAAGTAGTTCATCATCAAAGACTTCAGATTCACAGCCTAAATTCCAGAAATCTGAGATAATATTGATAATATCTTCAGTATAAGCAATGTCTATGTCTAATCTATTCAAATTCTCATTTTTTGAGTCATTCAAATAACTCAGAATAGAGTCTTTTATATCAATTATAGAGATTCTCTTCAAATGCTGTTTATATTCTCTCTCTTTAAATAGTTCACTTATTTATAAGTCTATAAGAGATGTAAGCTTTTCTCTTCAGAGAGATATCTTCTCATGATCAACTTTTTCAACATTTAATGATGAAAATTGATTTTTAATCAGTGAGTATTATCTGTATAGTTGAGAAAACATTTTCTTTGAATAATTATTTTCATTTCAATCAGGAAATCTATTTCAATTCAGTTCATTTTCTGAGTTAATTGATGAAAATGAAGAAGAGACTCTTTCTCTGATTATATAATTTAAGCTCATCTTTATAACTCTCAGACCATAGTTCATACAGGTCATTTCAAATCTAATAGCAGAAGAAAAAATTGAAGCTTTAATTTTCATTACTTTAATAGAAGATGATTTGAATACTTTCAGAATTCTTCTCAAAGCTCTGTTTTACAGACTTTGAAAGAGTTCAGTGAAATATTCTGGATTATTTCATCAAACTTGAACTTCATAATCAGCTACTGAGATAATACAGAATATATATAACCGTCTCATAGTGAGGAAGAATAGACCTCTCTCTGTATTGAATAGTCTGCTTTTGCTATTTAATAGTCTTTCTACCTTGATAGTTCTTTGTTGAATATGATAGTTAAAATTCAACTTAAAGTTTAATCATACTTCTAATCATTTAATATTTAAACTGAGTTCAATCTCTTTATTTAAAAGAGTTAGGCATAGTTCTTTCTCATTGAATCTAGAAAAGAAATAAATTAACTCAGTTTTATCCATATTAAATTAAATTTAATTGATATCTGCTCTAACAAGATTTCTTTACTACTTTTTCAATCACTTCTAAATTCTCTTTGATTGTTTTTAAACTAAAGACTAGGTCAATATCATTCACATAACTTTAGACTGACTGTGTAACCGTGTCTGGGACCAGGACCAGAATTTTTGATAGTTTCATTACCAATTCGACTGATCTCATTACACGGTTTTAACATTAGATAGTAGTCTCATACTGTCTCAGTGGCACTTACTGTCTACTCTTGTCACATTTTCCAAATGAGATCATGATTTCCACTTCTCAATTTAAATTATTTTTATTGCTTTAAATGACTTTAAATCTCATTTGAGTGTTATCAAAAAGCATTAGTTTTTAAAAAATTAAAAATTGTCTAAAAGAATCCTTAAAATGTCTAAAAATAGTAACTTTATGCCAAGAATGGAACTAAATGGGATCAAATGAGACCACTTTCTCATTTTTTTCAAGTCATGGTTTTATTTTGAGATCTGATATATAGTCACTTTGCATGTTTTTTTAATGACTAGTCCCAGCGGGATTCACGCTAAGAAATGTATGAGACCAGATCAAATGAGATCAAATGTGAAATTCATGCTCTCAGCGGCCAGTCTACATAACTTGAAGATCTCACTATTTTCATATCTCTATTCTTGAATAGATATGCAGTGTATATTGCAAATAAAATGAGAGACATTGAAGATTCTTACAATACTTCTATCTTTATCACAGACTTATCTTATTTCATTTAATCAGAGAATAGTTGTATGATTCTTTTAGATATAAAACAGTTAATCTATTTTATTAGAGAAAGTGACAGTTTTAACATCTTCAAAGTCTGAATTAACTTTGACTTTGAAACATAATCAAATGCATCTTTTATATCAATAAAAACTGCAGCTGAGATCAGATCTTCATGCTAGTCAATTTGAATATTATGAATAACTGAGAGAACAGTGTCAATTGCAGAGCATTGTTTTCTATCTCTCATTTATTCACTAAATAGAAAGGAATCATTAATAGAGTGTATAAAAGATAGTTGAGAAGTTATTATCTTTTCTAAAATCTTTCCTAGACAGTTCAATAGAGATATTACTTCATATGACTTAGGAATTGAAGCTTTTCTATTAGATTTTACAAGACTCACTTCAGTGGCTTTTCTCTAGCATTCAGAATGATACTTATTTTTCAAGAGATTCAAAAAGAGCTCAAAATATTTATTCTTTAAGTAGAAATATGTATTTTGAATGATCAAGTGATTGATTGAATCAGGCCCTGCAGCAGTATTAATTGAACTTGAGAAGATAGCTGACTCTAATTCATCTTATATAAGTTCAGGCCATTGTCAGTCATTTTCATTAATATAGTTATAAAGTGATATATTCTCTTTCTCTAAATCTGAATCTGATGAGTTTTGAAAGAGAATTCTTATAAAAGCTTGATATTTTTTCTTAAAAGAATTTGCTGTATATAATTCATTCTGAAACTCATATTCTACGACTGAAAGTTTTGCTACACTTCTTGCTGTAGTATAGTTAAAAGCTTTAATAACTTCTTTTTCTCATGCTTCTTTAAGAAATTTGTTTCAGCAGTCTGTCTTAGCTCTTTTAATATCTGAAAAAAATTCATTTCTGACAGCTTTGAACTCTTTATCAGATATTACATTATTGTTTCAATCTCTTCTAGCAGTAGCTAATTGTTTCCTTTTAGATGTGATATTCTCATTTTATCAAGGTTTGAAATACTCAGAAGACTTTTTCTTTGAAATATTATCTTCAACACTTGTTAGAATAATAAAGGTAATGAGCTTTACTCTATTCTCAAGCATTTTATTTGTGATATCTTGCCTGGAATTCCAATATAGCTCACTCTGCTTTGCAGATATTAACAGTTTTATACTTTCTTTAACTGCTTTTCAATCAGCTTTTTCAAAGTTATACTGATTAGAGAGAAGAGGGTTTTCACTCATTTGTTTGGTTTTTTATATCTCTCTACTCTGTGAATATAAGAAATTCTTAGAAGAGAACAATGTGACTTATCACTCTGTTCAGCAAGTACTAGAGAGTGAAAGAGAATATCAGATTAAAGAGACTATTAACTCAGAGAAGCAAGATTAAATACTCTGATTCAAGATTCAGTAATAAGAGTATTCTGATAAGATAAATAAGTTCACTTAAGAACTATTCAGACAGATAAGATATCTGTAAAAGCTAAGACATGATTTTTATACTGTGAATTCTGATAAGTAAGAATAATACAGTCTTCACTAAGAATCTGATTATATTACAGATATTAACACTGTCATTTATAAATTCTAGTTTACAAAGATAATGAGTTTCTACTGAGATTAACAGTTCACAGTCTATACAAAGAGAAGAAGAAATCATATTATTATTAAAGTTAAAAACAAAGAAAAATAGAAACAGAGCTATAAACACAATTTAGAGATTGATAAAGAAAAAATAAAAAAATTCATACTCATATTCTTCATCTGTAACACTCAATTCTCTCATGACTATTAATTCTCTTCTTCAAAGAAGCAGAGAGTATTATATTCATAATACAGATAATTCTTACATTTGATATAAAGACTGTCAGAAATGCACAGACTTCAAGAAAGCTTGTAAGAGGTCTACGCCGAATAGATCGGTATAATATTGATAGGTCTTATATAACAAAGATAAAAATGTTAGAGAAGGAAAGAAAGAGAAAGTGCGAGAATCAGTGATCAAGGTGAATATTTATATGTGTATGTAGTGGCGTACGCGGTGGAGCTTCGGGGCGGGAGAATATACGCGCGTTCATAGTGGCTGAGGATCGGTGATTGAGAATGGCTGAGAATTGGAGTGTATGCATTCGAGAATGAAGTGGTTGGAATCTGTAGAGTGTAATGAAATAGTCTATATGATTGATTGAGCGCAGCCCGCCACATTAGCCCCTTCTTTCAGAAGCAGTTCCCATCAGTCAAGGGCCGCTGTTTCAGATAACACAGAACTCAGAGTCCAGGTCAGTTAATTGTAGCCAACTCATTTCACAAGATATTGTCAGCTGCGGCCATGAGATCTCTTATCAAGAATATTCTCAATCTCTCACTCAAGCTCATTATCTTCTTCTATGATGCCTGGTGACTGTCAGTCAGAAGTCAGTTGAGAAGGGAATGAATCAGTGATAGTGCAGCAGAGCAAGCTTGTGTGAAATACATTATAAATCTCTGATGATGTGTCAAGACAGTAGTTATGACTATCTAGAACTTCTATCACTTTATACTTGACATGACAGTAATCTAGTGTATGAGATGAACATATGATTCATATATTCTTAAGATTCAATCATATCAGATCTTCTATCTTATATTGTTCAGTGAGATCTCAGTGAACATTGATTTAATTCTCTTAATCTTGTTTCACAGTTGCCATGAAGGCCTCTACTTAATCATGAGCATCTTGAAGTTTTATTACTATATTGTTAGTGATTTGGATTGAACTGCAGAGATTCAGTGTAAACTGTGTGATCTCTAGAAGATTCAACACTTTCATATAATATCTATGTGTAAGGAAGAACAGGCTTACATCTGTTGAAATGACATCTCAACTGTTGATAGCAACCTCTGCATGTAGAAGAAGATCATATCAATTATCTTATAAGTGATTGCAGAACTTATGAAGATAATTCTTCATAGTCTGAATTATTCATTCTGATACATCATTGATCTCAGAGTGATAGACAGTTGATAGATGATGTATAATCTTGAGAACTTGACAGATTCTTGTTCAGAGAATGCTCATGAATTGACAGCTCTGATCTGATACTATAGATCTCAGTAATCTGTACATTCAATAGAACAGGCTCTGTAGAAAAGCTTCAGTGACTTGTTCAGCATTCATCTTATCACAAGATTTCAATATTACATCTTTGCTCAGTTGATTCATAATGATCAGAATGTTCCTACAATTCTTACTCTCAGATAGATTGATAGTGAAGTCAATTGCTACATCTCACTAGATTCTATTGAGAATATTAAGTGATTTCAATAGACCTTTTCTACAGTTCTTTTATAAGATAATAGAAGAACAGTGATTGCAGTTTCAGACAAAGCATCTGATACTGTTTAATATCTTAAGTTAGTAGAACTCTCAGAAGATTATTCTATACAGTTATTCACAGTCTGAATAACTGATTATATGTGAATCATGCATCTCTTGCATTATTCAAGTGTATAAGAGTTTGAAGTGAGAGATTCAGTGTCATTTACAGAATTATAGAGTGTTATTATCATTGATTGAATATTCTGAGATATTGATTCTTATACATAGTTCTGAGAGAAATCAGAGTGCTTCTTAATGTACTGCTTCAGTGAGAATCTGAAGAAGTTTATTCATCTGAGCTGCTGTATATCACAGTTCATTTAGTGTAGAGAAAGTGAAGATATTAATAACAGTTCTAACTGAAGAAGTATATATAGTGTCATGAACTGTTTCATCTTGATTAACTAGTATCTTCAGGTTCAAGAGTCAGTGCTCTTGATTCATTCAGTGAGTATCTGTTACATCAGATAATATATCTTGCTCTTATTATAAGAGAGCATCTGTCATTGAGTTCTGACTATCAGAACAGTAGTGTATTGTAAAATGAAAATGACTTAAGAACTCAGATTATTGTATCTATCATTCAGTGAGTTTACAGATAGTTGTGAAGTATTTGAGATTCTTATGATCTGTGACTATCTCAAATTCAGAGACACTTCAGAGTTCAGAGTCTCATTCTTCTAAACAGTATATAATTGCAAGAAGTTTCTTATCATAGATCTTATAATTGCATTCAGCAGGACTCAGTTTCTTAGACATGAAGACATATAATTATAGAACATCTTCATTATTATATTATAATATCACTTCTTCTATTATATAGTCAGAGAAATCAGTTTCAATAACTGTCTCACAATCAGAATCAAATATTATCAGTAGAGAAGTATTAATAAACATCTTCTTCATCTATATAAATGCAGCTTCAGTATTCACTGATCATTGAAATACTGAGTCTTTCTTAGTGAGATCTGTAAGTGATCTTGCAATATCTGAGAAGTTTTATATAAATCACTGATAGAAGTTAGTAAATCTGATGAAGCTTTATACATCTTTCACAGTACATGAAGCTTCCCATTCAAGGATGACAGAGACTTTCTCAGAATTCATTCAAATTCCCTTATCAGCTTCAATAATAAAACCCAGATACTTGATACTCTTGACTTCAAAATTATACTTATTAATATCTATCAGTAGTTCTGTTTCTCATAGCTGTTGTAATATCTTTCACACATACTCTTAATATTCTTTTCTGAATTCATTGATGAAGATGAGAATGTCATCTAGATAAGTAGATACAAACTTGTCAAGAAAATCTCAAAGTACTCAGTTGATATACTTCTGAAATGTACTGAGAGTGTTAGTTACTTCAAAGAGTGTGACTATTCATTCAAAGAGATCATAATATGTTCAGAATACTGTAAGCTATTCATCTTCTTCAGTGATATAAATCTTATGAAACATGGCAACAACATCTAGTTTTATAAATTATTGAGCTTGCTCAATTCATGCTAGGGTTTCATTGATGAGAGATAAGAGATATCAATCTTTCTTTGTCAATCTATTCAGACCTTGATAGTTCACACAGAATCAGAGTTCTTCATCTGATTTCTTTGCAAAGAGAATAGAGGCTGTGGTGAAAGAGTTGCTAATATGTATGAATTCTTTATTCAACAGATCATTGAGTGTCTTTTGAAGAAGAAGAAGTTCATCTTGAGACATGTTATAAAGAGGGCCTCATGACAGTTCAGAATTCTTATCATTCTTTTTCTCTAACTTGATACTGTGATTCACTCTGAGACCTTATAAGAGAGGTATATTTGTAATATTATCTTGTTGAAAGACATCTAGATATTCATGATATTATTGAGAGAGTTTTATATGAGAATCTGTTATTGTAACATGAGATAATTTTTCTAGAGTCTTTTTAATATTGATCAGACTGGCAGAATAGATTGACACATGATTCTGCTATCAGTGATCCTTTCAGCAACTTCTTTTTCTGAGTATTTTGTAGGCATTGACAGAGATCTGTGTCAGGTCAATAGTCTTGTAAATGTCATCTTCATGAATTCTATCATTGTTAGAGAATATCAAGCTTCTGTTTTAAGTGTTCAATAAGATGCCTTGTTCAGATAGTCAGACAAGTTCTAACATAAGATTGTAATTAAGATTATTCACTTCATATGCATAGACATCTTCACATTAATGTTCTCTCACATTTATGATCAGCTTCATCATGTAATGAGTATAAATGTCTTTTGAATCATCAAATTCTGTGAGAAGTTGAGGTTTTGATAAAGAAATATGCTGAAGGTTATGATATCTTACAACTGAAGATTTTATCATTGTATAGTGACATAGATCACTGTCTATTATGACTTTCATATTATACATATTATCAATCACAGTAGATACAAGAATCACATTCATTGTCATCTTCTCTTCAAATCATTGTCATTCAATCTCTTCAAGCTTCTGTTTGCAAATTTGAATAGAAGTTAATCTTTTCTCTGTTTCACTGAGACATTCTTATAGTTATCTTCTGAATCTTTCTCTAATGTAATATGATTGACATGGACAGACACTGATTCATTCTTCAAATGAGAAGACACTGATCTTTCTCTTGAGTATAAAGACACATAGGTTGATCAGCAGTTGAAAGCAATATGTTCTAATCAGTTACAGTTGATGTATACTTTATATTGATGTTGATTGGTGACTTCTTTGAGAGTGATCTCAGGGACTCAGAAGCCTGTCCAGACAGCGGAGACCCTTGCTTATGTATAGATATTCAAGTCTACTCAATTCATGGTATCTGCATCATTGTTATTCCTCAGCACAGGTGTATGAGTTGCTGAGATGTAATGTCTTCTGTCACTGTTCTGTATATTCTTGAGCTTAGTAAGACAGTTATTCATTGTCTGAAGCTGTGTGCAGAAGCCTTCATAAGTCTGGTCTTTGTCTATGCTTACAAGAGCTTGTAAGAGTTCAAAAGTTAATGTCTTCTTAAGCATGCTAATCTTCATTTAATTCTTTCAAGATTGATCACCTGCTTCTAGAATCTTGATATTGAAGTCAGGGATGAATGTTGTAAGAGGAATATTTCTCTGTCAGACACTCTGTAGTCAATCTAATACTTTCTGTTACATGGCAGTGTCTCAGAACAGGATATCAAGATATTTTATAATGTTGTCAGATGTTTGCAATGCTGGTTCACATGCTTTTATTCATGAATGAAACTTCTGTTTCATGCGATCTTTCAATTATTCATTGATATATCAATCTTGATTGATTAATGAACTGATGGCATCTTTATCTATACTCAGTTTTATAAGCATTTCCATTCTTCATGATGAGTAGAGAGTGAGATCAGAAGTATTGAAATATGTGAGAGTATTTAAGTGTTCTTTCAGCACTTTTGTATTTGATTCTGTAGATGTTGAAATTGTGTGAGTTAGTTGTTGAATCTCTTTGTATTGACATTGTTAAGTTGCATGTATATCAGCTATTTATTGTTGTTATAGTTTTAACATTGCTCAGAGTCACTGTGACACTGTGTCTATGCTTGTGTTCAGAGGTTCTCTCATATTATCATTAGACATGGTTATATCATTTGTCAGATGTGTGATATCTGTAGAATTTGAAGAAGTGTAATTGTATGAATATCTCATATATCTGAGTGTCAGGACTCTCAGGTCTTTCACTGACATTCTCTTTATAGAATCTTATTGCAGGGCCAGGGTGACTGACAAGCAGCTTCTATCTGAGAACTCAGTGTTTGCTTAACTGTTTCTCTATTTCTTACACATTGTTATGTGTTCAGATATCTCTTGATGAATAATTGTTTCTGATGAGAAGATAATGCATGAATAATCATTTCCTAATAAGAAGACAATGAATGTTTTTATAGTGTAAGGGGCCTACGCTGAATAGATCAGTATAATATTGATAGGTCTTATATAACAAAGATAAAAATGTTAGAGAAGGAAAGAAAGAGAAAGTGTGAGAATCAGTGATCAAGGTGGATATTTATACATGTATGTGGTGGCATACGCGGTGGAGCTTCAGGGCGGGAGAATATACGCGCGTTCGTAGCGGCCGAGGATCGGCGATTGAGAATGGCTGAGAATCGGAGCATACGCGTTCGAGAATGAAGTGGTTGGAATCTGTGGAGTGTAACGGAATAGTCTATATGATTGATCGGGCGCAGCCCGCCACAAAGCTGAATATTAAAGTGTATACAATTGTATCAGAATCTTGAGAACTGATTATATATATGTGTAATCAGATATCTCTCAGGAAGCTGTGATTACTCTCTCAGTTATTCTGAAGTATTCAGCCTGATAATAATTGAGATATAAAGAGAAAGCTTATCTGTTCAGATTAACTCTCATCATGAATTCATAGTATTCACATTGTCTTGATTATCTGAATTTTACAGATACTCAGAGACCTATCTCTTATTAATAATGAGATTGCAGAAATCTACTGCAGTGTAAGAACTGTTGATGAAGAATCTAGACATACTTGCATATATCTGATCAGAGATTCCATGAGTAAAAAGAAGGTGATTGTAGATTTGTGAGACTGCAGAGAGCACTGACAGCACTGAGAGGTTTATAGAAACTATCAGTTAGAGTCTGTAAGAAATTACTTATAAAAAGACTTACAGTAAAGAGTGAGACTGCACTGTTAAGAGTCAGAAGCTGGTCTGAAAGAGGCACAGAATTGACTTCTGATCTGAAGATCAGATGTGATGACAGAGCTGAGAAGACTGAAAATACTGTTATAAATGACAGTATCTCTATATCATCAGCTGATAGAAAGTGATCAGAGATGTTACAGAGACACTTATAAGAAGCTCAGTAGCAGTCAGATATTATTCATAAAGATATTAAAATTAAAAAATTTTTTATTTTTGAGAAGTACTTGAATTAATATATAAATATTGTAAGAAACACTCTCTCTCTATCATCTGAATAAAAACACTTTACAGATGAATAAAGATACTCACAGTTATAAGAATGCAAGCTGTTACAGAAAATGAGAAAGATAGATGAGATTTCACAGATAGATCTGAAATATTTATACTACTTTAGAGAGATTTATTTACACTATAAGTAATTCTGCAGGAAAGTTAGATCACTTCAGTAAATAAAGAGTGATTATAAATCACAGATCTGAATTATTCTATATAACTATAAAGAGTGATTACAGACTGTGAACATCTTGATTCTACAATTCTATAGAGTTAGTAAAAGAATGAAAAATTTCTTATAACTCTACAGTGTTAAAGAATGATAATTTATAAGAATGAGTAAAAGATCAATCCATAAATACTTCTCTTTAATAGAGATAATCTTATAAGAAGTGATTCATCTGTGAAATAAATCTATATAACAGTCACATAAGAATCTTGTGAAAAAATGATTGAAGATTAACTGAAACTCTTCAGATTAAAAGATGCAGAATAAATCTATATAATAATTGCATAAGAATCTTGTAAAAATAATTAAGAGTCAATCAGAACTCTTCTGTATGAAAGATATGAGATGAATCTGTATACTAGTTAAAGAAAGATCTGCAGATTATAAAGAATCTCATGAAAAAAGAAACTAAGTAACAGACTCTTTTCTCTTTATAATAACAAGGGATTTTTCCTCACTAAGGTTTTTTATAGATATAAAGAGTTTTTAGTGAGTATCACTGCAGTGCTGAGCCTGATTCTATGAAATCACTCAGTAAAAGACTTCATGAATAAAGTCTTAAAGAGGAAAGAGTATGTAAGAAATCTCACTTCTCACAGATTCTTTATCTCTATTTCTATCTCTTATGTAATTAATAGAGTTAGCAGCTCTTGACTACACATAACTATATAGACTGAAGTTCATGAATACTATTCATGACTCAGCTTGAATGATATTATATATTTGATCTCTATATTTCATCTTTCTATCATGAATACTTCTAGTAGTTAACAGTATATATCATGCCAAGCTGCAAACACCTGAATAATTGCCTGCGAGCACTGATTCTTACAGTGAAACAGAAGTTTCATTCATGAATAAAAGTATGTAAATCAGTATTATCTACATCTAATAACATTATCAGATATCTTAATATGCTGTTCAGAGATACTGCTATACAGCAGAAATCATTAGATTAATTACAGATTGCTTAATAGAGAAATACATCTCTCACTACATTCATCTGTGACTTTGATACCAAGATTCTAGAAGCAGATGATCAATCTTATGTGATTCAAAGGTTGCATGAGCTAGCGTACGATTACAGGCGTACGCCGGCTTCTTATATACTGTACACTAAATTAATTAGTGGCCGCTAAGGCCTCTTTACATTTGTAAGCAAGTTTGAAAGTAGCTGTGTTATTATCCGGTGATTGTATGTTCTTCTGAACTACATTCTCCTTCATCAGATTCAGTCATGCTCATGTGATCATGATATACACTCTAGCTTCATGCAGATTAGTGCATCACTAGTGTTCATGATCATATGATCTATTTCTGATTCAGCTAGTATCTTGTGTACACTCTCACAAAGAAACTTTCACTATATTACATCACTTATTCACTAACTTTTCTTATTTTTTAATTATCTTCTTCATCATCATCATCATTGAATGTCATTATTCTATTCAAGATTTCTATTTCTTCTTTCATTCAATATCTTCTATCTGTTGTTTATCTATTACATTGTACATGTTTCTGATGATGACCTCTTATTCTTATAACAAGTATTCTCATAGTGCTTATATCAGGCAGTTTGTTAGCAGTAAGTGTAATATGTTATGAAATGTGATCATAACTTGTTTATCTTCTAACAATTGTCAGAATATACTGTTATAAATGACACATCTTCTTCATCTTCTTATATATCTCTGACTCTCTTTTCTTCAGCAGCATCTGATCATGTTTTTCTGATCATTTTACATGACTGTAGTCTGTAGATTCTGATATTTTTGTTTTAATTTATATAGAATCTTCACATATTAACAGATTTATATCTGCTGATGATTGTGATCTCAATGTTGAATTATTGATCAAGAACTTGAAGAATATAATAATGAAGAAATTGTCTGTGTTAGATATAGCTGAGACTTCTGCATTTCTCTCTGCCTCTTCTGTTTCTTTCTCTGCTACTCTCTCTCAATCTTCTACACCTGCTTCTGTGTCTGATTCTCTCACTCTCACTATCTCTGCCTCTGTGTCTGATTCTCTCACTCTCACTACTTCTGCTCTTTCTGATTCTGCTGTCTCTGCTTTCATTATCAGCTCTCCTCATTTCAAGATAATATTGTGTAGACTTAATGAATCACATTTCTCAGTATATATACTCTCACTCTTCTTACTAGTCTCTAGAATAATTTATTGTATAAAGACTGTATATAATATAACTATCTGAAGCTCAGCTGTGAATACTGATTATTATATTTATTTTAAATATTTATGATAAGATAATCATTTATTTGTACTGAAGAATCACTCTCTCTTTTAACAGTGTTGAGATTGTAAGTCTTTTCTTTTTTCATCTTCTCTTTCTAACACTGATTTTCCTGTTCTTAGAGAAAATCATTATGAGTTTTATTATACATGAAGTTGTGATATTCATAGATACTAAGAAACTTTTTATAACTGTTAAATTTAATATTACAGATATATCTGCTCTGATAAATATCTTTAAAATGATTAATCTATATCAGTCTATTCTCTGGCATTTGTTATCTGACTTCATAATACAGATGAAGAATATCTGTGTTTTCAGAAACAGAAATATGAATATCATACTCTTTTACATCTGCAGATATGAGACTTATACACCTTGTCTGAAATGTCATTGTGAGAATGAGTTATTTACACACTGTATTCTGCTTTCTGTATTTTCTTATGTTTCTCTCTCTCTTTCTGAGAAGCCTCATGTGTGTTGTAATTATGCATACAATTTCAAGATCAGTGAGTATTTATTCAGTAATTATTACTTCTGCTTTTACAGTTTTATATACTAACAATAGTTCTTAGTTACTTCAGTGTCAGAGATCATTTTAATCAAAGATGATAACATCACTAAGACTACTCTCTCTCATTCTCAAGCTTCTCTCATTGCTTTCTCTTTCTTCTCTGCAGAAAAGATGATATGTATATCAGATTATAAGTATTCAGCTCTGAGTGACTTCTGCTGTTATTTATCTGATTCTGCATCTTCTTCTTCTTTCATTTCTTTTATCTTCATTCTTTCTGTTCTGACTTCTTATTCTGTGAGTTCTGTGCTCTTCTTCAATTTTTCTACATGTACACATACACATTTCTATATTGATATTTCAGTCAATCTTGTGATAAATGATATTAATTCTTGTATACAGAGTGATAGAGAAATCAGAGACATACACAGAGTTATTATAAGAGTGACTTACAGCTCTTGAATTTCTTACAGATCTTGAGTTTTGAGATTTTCTTTGTTTTTGACATTTTTTAAGTGATGTGATGTTGAAAATAGATTAAATATGTAGTATATGAAAATGAATGAGATGTGTATAATAACATTTGTCTTTTACAGCTAACTCTTACAGTTGATGATTAATTCATTATCTCTTTTCTTTTCTTACACTTTTTCTTTGTCTGCTAGTCACTACTCTTACATAATCTCTATATAATACAGTGTTCAGTGACTAGATTTCACAGCTTTCATCTTTTATGATTCTGTCTCATATATTATACTGTCTCTCTTTGCCTGCTCAGATCACTACAGTTAATAGCTTATTAAAACTAATCTCACTCAATCTCTGAGTGTTCTCAGAAGTCAAGATGACTTGGTTTTATATATCTGTGAATAATTTAGATGATTCATTCTCTGTTATCTTCATAATTAAACTGATATAAATAGTTGAATTCAACTCTGAATTTCTTTATCTTCTGCAATCTGATTTTTATATAAGTCTGCTGTTTTGAGACTACTCTTTACTGTGTTATATTCACTGTCTGCAGTATATTATTATACAATCAGCTACAGTCTTATTACTTATTAAAGTGTGATGTTTATCTGATTTCTTTATTACTTCTCATTCTTTTCTTATAATTATAGAAACATTGAAATAAGTGAGATTATTCAATTTGTAAGTGTCTATGATTTCTCTTACTTTATGAGACTTTTTAATTATAAGTCTCTTCTTCTTCAATACTGATGAGAGTGCTGTGAATAATTATAATTCACTCAGATCTTACATCTCTGTCTTTATAAGATATGAATTATTTATTAAATTGTATAAGACCTTGTGATTCGGAAGAACGTACGACCGTCGGATAATAACACGGCCGCTTCCGAACTTGCTTATGAATGTAAAGGGGCCATAGCAGCCACTAATTAATTTAGTGTACAATATATAAGAAGCCGGTGTACATCTGTAATCATACACTGACTCAAGCAATCTTTGAATCACATCTGATAGCATGTTCAAAAACTGGTGAGAAGCACAGGCTTCTTCAGAGCATGATAATTCTGTCTACAAAGTGATTTATAGTTATCATGCCAGTGTGGTTCTAGAATATCTCAAAAGATAGTGTACAAAGAGCAGTGAGTGAAAGAGCATCTGATTAATGCTGCTTTGCTTGTTGAGGGAAAAACTCCACACTCAGGCAAATGCCACATATGAGATGCGAATAGATAAGATGTGAGAAAGAGAATGAGAGCAGTGAACCAGATTCAAAGAAGTTCACTTCCTACTCAAAAGAAGGATAAAAAGAGAGGGTGATCATCACTGAAGTTGTATAATAATAACAGAAATCATATAACAATATAGCAATATAACAATAGACATTGTACAATCAATGAGAAATCATCAAAATGAATATCTTCTCTAGTTAATATTAACAACACCCTTCTCTACTACCTGAACTGGAAGATATGCAGAACCTCTCAGAGGGTTTACTTGAAGCAGTAAGAAAAGCAGCTGAAATCGCTGAATCAGAATTGAAGCTTCATACATATATGAGAATTCTAAACAAGATCAAGGCCTTGCATACACAGTGACAGACTGAGATAGAAGTTAAACAACAATTGACATTCACTGTGAATCAAGTATTCACTATGAAGAGCTTCACTGATGCAATCATCATCATTAATAAGAATAGAGAAAACCAGGTCTTAGATCTGCAGTGAAAGATCAAACATTTACACAGACAGATGACTATGCTGAACCTGAAGATTTTATTATAATTATTCATAATCTCTTTAGAAGTGTACACATTATCAGAGACTGCTGCACAGGATGAGAATCTGAGCATGAAATATATTAAGTCAGAAGATCTGTTCAAGTTATTAAGCTTTAATAATGACTGAAAAAATAATGCTGCAATCAGCTGACTAAGTCAGATGCAATCATATTATTGAATTGAATATGAACTCACAGACAGACAGTTAACAGAATTTCAACAAGTCTTAAGATCTGTCATATTTCTATGTAAAAAAGTGAAGTCATTATAAATGACTGATGAAAAGATGAATCTCACAGACTCAGAGTGATATTTATTCTTATAAATATGAAATAAGTTTTTCAAATCAATCTTGCATAACTTTGAGAAAGTGAATATATAAGATAAGTATTATGAACACTTCACTGAGTGTAGATAAGTGAGTAATCTTATATTATACTTCACATACTTCAGCTTACACTATCTTGTATTGAATGAAGAGCTTTCAACATCTTTCTATTTACATATCTTCATTCATGATCTTACACTCAAATTGAGAGTGGAATGAAAATGCTTAATCTCATAATTAAGCACAGTGAAAGAAGTATACAACATTCTTATTATACAGAAATAAGTGAGTCAATTGTAATAGAAAATACTGTAATTGAGTATATCTCAGTGAAGAACAGATAATCAGACTTCTATGACACAAGTTATATACCTGAATATGATGAATCTAGATCTGAATGTCATCACTAAAGCACTGAATTCTCTGAAAAAGAAATTCTCTGAGTGAAAATCTTGATATTATGAGTATCAAGCTTGCTTTAACTGTGAATATTAAAATCATGATACAAAAGATTGCACACAGTGTGTACAGTTAAGAGAAGTAAGAGAGTCAAAAAACTAGCAGAATCAGTGAGCTTGAAGACACTCACTGATATTCTATGAAAAGTCTTCAAAGTGAAAGAGATGCCTGCATTAGAAGACTCTCTAAATCCTGTGAATTTCAAGAGAAAGCAGGCTTCTGACTGAGATGCAGGTGAGTATGAAGCAGACACTCATCTCAATGTCTTAAGACCTGAAATGTTAATGTATAAGAGACACTTGAATAAGAATTAAGAGATGACTATAAAAGTGTTAGCAGACACAGAAGCTTCTATATAATATATTAATAATTATATAATCTGAAGACTGAAAGAGATTCACTGAGTGAAGAATATCTGATATATAAGATTATCTGATAACTGATATTTAATATTATCTATAAGAGTAAGAGTTCTCTTGCACTTTGAAGAATGATCTTGCTATATTTAAGTGTGAGAGCTGTAGAATGTGAAATATGATCTTATTCTCAAACTTAATTAATTTCAAAGATTCAATCTGCAGATTCAATGACATACATGTTATATATAGTTGACTGATAGAAAAAAAATAATTCATATAATTCTATCAACTGATATGAGAAGGACATTTCATATCTCTGATATAGAAGGATTAAATCTGCTTACATATTAACAAGCAAAGAGAATGATTTACAAGATCTCATTCAAAAGCATTCTTTATATTATACAGAATCTGAAAGTGAAGAAAACCAAGATAAAGAATATACAGAAGAACAAGCATATGAAGAAGCTTCTGAAGAAGTATAAGAAGATCTTCTAAACAGATCTTTCATCAGAATTGCTGTTAGAATGAGGATTTGTACATGAGATTGATATGAAAGATGCAAAACCAGTCAATCAGAATGTGTACTCTCTGTCATAAACACATCTTGAAGAACAGAAGTATCAGATCACAGATCTTCTAGAATATAGTCTTATATAATTCTTATCAAGTGTGTGAGACTTTTCAGTTCTATTCATGAAAAAGGCAGGTGAGAAGTGATGAATGTGTATCAATTATCAAGCACTTAATAAGCTTACAATCAAGAATGAATATTCACTATCACAGATTCAACAACAGTTGAATACAGTTGAAAATACCTGATATCTATCAAAGATTGATCTTCTCTCAGAATACTGACAGATCTGTATAGATGAACTGTCAGTTTCATGAACTGTATTTAATATACAATGAGAGAAGTTCAAATTCCTGATAATATCATTCAGTCTAATAAATATGTCTGTCATCTTTCAAACAATGATGAATATAATTCTTTATAAACAGAATGAAATCTCATATCTTATATATCTTGATAATATTCTAGTCTTTTCAAACTTATATAATGAATATCTGAAGTATCTTGATAAATTGTTTATAACTCTGACTGAGCATAAGCTCTATATTAAATTAACAAAGTGTGTGTTTGAAATAAAAGAGTTGAAGTTTGTAGAATATGTAGTGAGTGATGACTGTATACATCTCATTCTGAAGAAATTGAATATTATAGTGAATTAACCGCAGCTGAGAAATGTATATTATGTATAACAGTTTCTTAAGTTAGTCTCATATTACTGCAGATTTATCAAGAATTTTATATAAATATCTGCATCACTCTCAGATCTCTTAAGAGAAATAGATACTAATCTGTGAAAGAAGAAGTTTCATTCAATTATCTGAAATACTGTGTATAAGAAGGCTTTTCTCACACTGAGAAAATATGTGATAACATTCTCAGTGCTTATTCAATCAGAGTGTGATAAACCTTTCTATATTAAGATAGATGCATCTGATTGAGCTATTGAAGATGCTCTTCTACAGATGAGTAAGACCAGCAAGCTGCATCTGATAATGTATAATGATAGAAAACTATCAGATGCTGAGCTCAATTATTCAGTGTATGAAAAGGAATTGCTAGCAATCAAACACATGCTGGCATTGTGATAGATAGATATATTGACAATGAGCATATGACAACAGTGATTACAGATCATGAAAGTCTTATCTATCTATAATCAATGATGAAACCTTTTAAATACTTAGTATGTTGAATCTTGAAGTTCTAAGTGTATAATCTTAATGTCAAATACTGAAAGAGATCAGATGCTGTGATACTTGACACAATCAGTCACAGACTCAATTTCATGTATGAGAGTTCTGTGAATCAGGTATAAGAGAAGTTCATATTAAATATACTGAGAAGATATAAGAAATCAGAATAAGTGAATATAATGATCTCTTGTTTAAAGAATGATAAGATGTTGAATGATAAGTATCTTATAAAAGTGATAGAAGAGATACTTCTGAACTTCAAGCTGAAGAAATTGAAAAATGATATTATGCTTTACTGTAATCTAGAATATGTGAAAGCTCTCTATCTAGAATACTTATTTAGACATGACTTCATGACTCACATGTACAAGGAATTCAGTCACTTAGATAGCTCTGAACTCGTGAGTGTACTTGAATTAACAGTATACTGATCAAGCATAGCTGAGAATATTCAGATATATGCTTATAAGTGCTTGAATTATCAGGTTGCAAAAGAATCTAAGAAAGGATTAGAATATAAGAAAGTATAATATCAGATGAAATATATGATACAATTATTTAAATGATGAGAAGTGAATCTCATAGACATATTACTGTGAACACTAAATGAAAATTATTGAATAATCACTGCTATTGACTACACTACTGACTGATCAGTTGTAAAAGCAGTTTCAGAGATAATAGAAAAGATGATGACAAAGTTTCTATATGATAAGATCTATATCAACTATGAAATACTGTGTGAGATTCTAGCTGATAATGATGTGAATCTTATAGAAGAAGTGATGAGGCATTTCATAGATTAGTTACAGACAAGACATTGTAGAATAACACTATATCATCTGTGAATAAACAGAAGAATAGAACACTTGAATAAAATTCTGAACAACATACTGATTAAATATCTAGTGAGTAAGTCTATGAGATTATGAAATGAATATCTCAGTCAGATACTATTAGTCACATGCATTCAGCAGCATGCAGTCTTCAAGCATTCATCATTCTATCTGTTGTATGAACTGCATCCGCGCATCTCAGAGAATACTTTGAAAAAGATGAGAGAGAGAAGAGCAGTTGCAGACACAACAGTTACAGACACAGCTGAAATAGCAGTTATGAACACAGTAGTAGCAGTTGCAGATGCAGCAGTCACAGATATGAAATCAAGATTAAAAGAGATCAGTTATGCATATGTAAAAGCTAATAAGTTACTTCTGAACTGAGCAATTCAATCAAAAAGAATACAAGACTCACTAGTTAAGAAATTAAGTCTCAAGATGAGAATATAAATTCTTGTATATAATGAGAATTCTGAGAAGTTTCAATCTAGATGATTTAAGCTCTATAAAATACTCAAATCACATTCTCAGAGAACATATGCATTGAAGGAATCAGAGAGACAGGTCTTACATAACTTAATAAATAATTCACATCTTATGAAGATAAAGATGTAAGACTTAAGTGAATTATGATTATTCACAGCACTATTATCAGTGTTGAAAAAGAAGAGACTTATAATTGAAAAGTCTTACAAAGTAAGAGAAATCATAGATGCTTACAAATCAGATAGTCTCACTTATTCTAGTCTTTTCATAATTACAAGAAAAGAATGAGAAGTAATAAAGAAATCAGATAAATATCTCACTTCAATAAGTGATAAGACTGTAGCTGATTGTATGATAACATGCTGTAAATAGTAGATATAACATAATAAAGAGTGATCTCAGAGTGACAGACTTACACATAAGTCATTATTATTATTATTATTATTATTCTTTCATTATACTCATATGCAAGCGGAGCTTATAATGAGTCCTTGCGTGATGTTAAATACAGGTCAAGTGTTGGTTATACAGGAGGAAATACAGGTGTTAAGACCATGCCAAGACAACAAGAACACAGGAAAATACAAAGAAGTGACAATTAGATACATGCAATAATAACTTCCCAGCCCAGGAACATAGAGCAATTCATTAGAGTGATTTGTACACCTCTGTATTTATTAGAAACCTGAGGTGCTTGAGTTCCGGATTTAATGTATCCTCTGCGGGTTTCGAACCCACGCGACTTGGTTTCCCACGCCAAGGTGCTACCAGGTGGCCGCATTAACCATTCAGCCACCGGGGCTACATATGAGTCAGATTGCAGAAGAAAAAGAAATTCAGAGTTGAATTCAACTCTTTACATCAGTTCAATTATGAAGATAACAGAGAATAAAGCATCTGAAACATTCATGAATATATGAGAATAAGTCATCTTGATTTCTGAAGATACTCAGAGATCAGATAAGATTAGTTTTAATAAGTCATTTACTGTAGTAGTCTAAGTAGATAAAGAGAGACAGTATAATGTATGAGACAGAATCACAAGAGATAAAAGCTGCTGAATCTAGTCATTAAACACTGTATTATATAGAAATTATGTAAGAGTGATAACTAGCAGATAAAGAAAAATTATAAGAAAAGAAAAGAAATAATGAATTAATTATCAACTGTAAGAGTTAACTGTAAAAGACAAATATTATTATACATACTTCATTCATTTTCATATATCATATATTTAATATATTTTCAATGCCACATCACCTGAAAAACATCAAAAATAAAGAAAATCTCAAAACTTGAGATCTATAAGAGATTTGAGAGTTATAAGCTACTCTTATAATAATGCTGTATATATCTCTGATTTCTCTATCACTCTTTATACAACATTAATGTCATTTATTGCAAGATTGACTGAAATACTAATATAGAAATGTGTACATATATGTATAGAAAATTGAAGAAGAGGACAGAATCTGCAGAACCAGAAGTCAAGACAGAGAGAATAAAGATAAAAGAAACAGAAGAAGAAGAAAGTGCAGAACTGAATAAATAACAGTGAGAGTCACTCAAAGCTGAACACTTATAACTCAGTATGTGCACAACCTTCTCTGCAGAGAAGGAAGAGAAAGCAATAGAAGAAGCTTAAGAATGAGAGAGAGTAGTCTCAGTGATGAGATTATCTTTGATTAAAATCCTCTCTGATACTGAAGCAACTAAGAACTATTATTAGTATATGAAAACTGTAAAATCAGAGATAAGAACAGTTACTAAATGAACACTCACTGATCTTAGAGTTGTATGTGTAATTACAACACACATGAGACTCCTCAGAAAGAGAGAGAGAGACATGAGAAAATGCAGAAAGCAGAATATAGTATATAAACAGCTCATTTTCATAACAACATCTCAGACAAGATGTACAAGTCTCACATCTACAGATGTAAAAGAGTACAATATTCATATTCTCATTTCTGAAAATACAGATATCTTTCATCAGCACTACAAAGTCAGATAACAGATGTCAGAGAATAGACTGATACAGATCTATCATTTTAAAGAAATTCATCAGAGTGAATGTACCTGTAATATTAAATGTAATAATTGTGAAAAGTTTCTTAGTATCTGTGAATATCATGACTTTGTGTATAATAAAACTTATAATGATTTTCTCTAAGAACAGAAAAATCAGTGTCAGAAAGAAAAGATGAAAAAGAAAAAGACTTATAATCTTAATACTGTTAAGAAGAAAGATGATTCTCTGATATGAATGAACAATTATCTCATTATAAATATTTAAAATGAACATAATAATCAGTGTCTGTGACTGAGCTTCAGATAGTTGTGTCATACACAGTCTTCATACAATAAATTGTTTTAGAGATCAGTAAGAAGAGTGAGAGTGTATACACTGAGAAATGTAGTTCATCAAGTCTATGCAATATCTTCTTACAACAGAGAGAGCTGATAACAAAAGTAGAAGCAGCAGCAGAGACAGAGGGAGCAGAAGTAGCAGAAGTGAGAGTCATGAGAACAGAGATAGTGAAAGCAGAAGAACTGGACACAGAGGCAAGAATAGAAGATTAAGAGAGAGCAGCAGAGAGAGAAACAGCAGCAGAAGTGACAGAAGAGAACACAGAAGACTCAGCTACACATAACACAGATATTTTCTTCATTATCACATTCTTCAAGTTCTCAATCAATGATTCAACATTGAAGTCATGATCATTGACAGATACAGATCTGTCAACACATGAAGATTCTACATGAATGTAAATCAATATATCAGCATCTGCAGTCACACAAAATGATTAGAAAACATGATCAGAAAACATGATCGGATGCCTGCTGAAGAAGAGAGAATCAGAGATGTATAAGAAGATGAAAAAGATATGTCATTTATAGTAGTATGTTCTGACAATTGTTAGAAGACAAACAAGTCCTGGTCACATTTCATAACATATTATACTTACTGCTAATAAACTGTCTGCTATGAGCACTATGATGATGCTTGTTATAAAAATGAGAGGCCATTGCCAGAAACATGTACAATGTGATAGATAAATGAATAGAAGATGTTGAACAGAAGAAGAGACAGAAATCTTGAAGAAGATAGTAACATTCAATAATAATAATGATAGAGAAAATGATTGAAGAATGAGAAAAGTTAGTGAATAAGTGATGTAATATAGTGAAATTTTCTTTGTGAGAGTATATGCAGAATGCTAGCTGAATCAGAGATAGATTATATAATTATAAACACTAGTGACATGCTAATTCACATGAAGCTAGAACATACATCATGATCATGTGAGTGTGACTGAATCTGATGAGAAAGAATATGATTCAGAAGAATGTACAATTGTCAGATAATAACACAGCTGCTTCTGAACTTGCTTATAAATGTAAAGAGGTCATAGCGGCCACCAATTAATTTAGTGTACAGTATATAAGAAGCCGGCGTACGCCTGTAATCGTACGCTGGCTCAAGCAACCTTTGAATCACAATATGAAGATGCTTATATATATAAAGTTAATAATCTTGACTATAATCTTATATTAGAACTTATCTGACTATCTGAACAAGGTATCTTATTTAATGCTTGAAACAGAAGTTTAATATTCTCTAATAATAATCAAATTCATAAAGATGACATTTACATAGACTGACTGCTGAGATCATGAATTTCACATTTGATTTCATTTGATCTGATCTCATACATTTCTTAGTGTGAATTCTGCTGTGACTAATCATTAAAAAAACATGCAAAGTAACTATATATCAGATCTCAAAATGAGACCATGACTTAGAAAAATTAAGAAAGTGGTCTCATTTGATCTCATTTAGTTCAATTCTTGTCATAAAGTTACTATTTTTAGACATATTAAGGTTTTTTTTAGACTATTTTTAATTTTTTAAAAAGTAATGCTTGTTGATAACACTCAAATGAGATTTAAAGTCATTTAAAGCAATAAAAATAATTTAACTTGAGAAGTGAAAATCATGATCTCATTTGAAAAATGTGATAAGAGTAGACAGTAAGTCTCACTGAGACAGTATGAGACTACTATCTAATGTTAAAACTGTGTAATGAAATCAGTGAAATTGGTAATGAACTCATCAAATATTCTGGTCCTGGTCCCAGACACGGTCACACGGTCAGTCTACATTTACAAGAGTATGAATATTACACAGATCTGCGTCAATGCATATAAAATGCTCTGAAAGAGTATCTGATGAAGTCACTGATAGCAGTATTATATCATAATCTACTTTATCAGCCTGACTGATATTAAAAAAGCTCTAGAAAAGTTATCACATATTACAATAACAGATTCTCATACAAAACTCTCTTAATAATATCATCAATATCTAGATATCTTCTGATAAGATATCATTACAAATCTACTCTCTTTACAAGACTCAGAAGTGAATTATAGTATCAAGTTAAAGAAAAAGAATGATAAGGATTCTGAATCATCTTGAGGCCCTCTTTATAATATATTCTGAGATGAACTCCTTCTTATTCAGAAGACACTCAATAATCTGTTAAATAAGAGATTTATACATGTTAGCAACTCTTCTGCTGCAGCTTCTATTCTATTTGCAAAGAAAATAGATAAAGAACTCTGATTTGATGTGAACTATCAAGAACTGAACAGATTAATAAAGAAAGACTGCTATTTCTTATCTCTTATCAATAAAACTCTAACTTATATCAGACAAGCTCAATGATTTACAAAGCTAGATGTCATTTCTATTTTTCATAAGATTCATATCACTGAAGAAGATGAGTGGCTTACAGTATTCTGAACACAATATAATCTTTTTGAATGAGTAGTCACATCTTCTAAACTGATAAATGCTCTCAGTACATTTCAGAAGTATATGAACTTAGCACTCTGAGATTTTCTTAATGAGTTTGTATCTACTTATCTTGATAATATTCTCATCTTTACTGATGAGTTCAGAAAAGAGTATCAAGAGCATGTATGAAGAGTATTATAACAATTACAGAAAGCAGAACTATCAATAGATATTGATAAATGTGATTTCAAAGTCAAGAGTATAAAATATCTAGATTTTGTCATAGAAGCTGATAAGAAGATCTGAATGAATTCTGAGAAGATCTCTGCTATTCTCAAATAAGAAGCTTTACATACTGTGAAGAGTGTACAAAGCTTCATTGAATTTGCACACTTCTATCAGTGATTTATATGAAAGTTCTCAGATATCATGACATCACTTACAGAACTTATTAAGAAGAACTTAGTATTTCAATAATCAGCAGACACTGAAGCTGCATTCACACAGATAAAGAAGATGTTTATTAATACTTCTCTACTGATAATCTTTGACTCTGATTATAGAACAGTTATTGAAGCTGATTTCTCTGACTATGTTACAAAAGAAGCTATATTGTAATATAATGATAAAGATGTCTTAACAATCATGCATATTCATGTCTAAGAAACTCAGTCCTGTTGAATATAAGTGCAAGATCTATGATAAGAACCTTCTCATAATTATACACTGTCTAGATGAATGAGACTCTGAACTTCAAAGTATCTTCAAATTTGAGATAATCACAGATTATAAGAATCTCAAGCATTTCACAATTATCTGTAAGCTTACTGAATGACAGATGCAATGATCTAAGGTATTAAGCTGTTTTCATTTCATGATACACGATCACCCCGGTAGTCAGAACTTAATGATAGATGCTCTCTCATAATGAGAGCAAGATATACTATTCAATGTAACAGATACCTTCTGCATGAACTGAGCGTATCAGCTCTTGAATCTGAAGCTATTAGTTGAGTAAGATAAAACAACTCATGACATTATTCATATTTCTTCAATTAGAACACTCTCTCTTCAAACTGTTACTGATATCTCAACTTCTTCTGAATCTACACTGAATGAATTGTGACATGCAGTAGCTTAAACTGATGAAATTCTTTAAGTGCTCACTGCAGCAGTATATCAAGAAGCATTATAATTCCTCTCAGAACTACATATAAGAACTGACATCTCAGAATGCTCAATGATCATAATAACACTCTATAATTTTATAAATAACACTGAGTCTCTCATTTGAAATCTCTACACATCTGAATAATGCAAGAGATGCATGATTTGTGTATAATCAGTTATTTAGATTGTGAACAACTGTACTGAATATTCTCTTGAGAATTCTACTGATCTGAGATATTAAACAGTATCAGATGCTTTGACTGAAACTACAACTGTTATTTCTCTGTTCTTTTATGAAAGAACTGTAGAAAAGCCCTGCTGAAATCATTTGATATTTCTGATAGAATCTAGTGAGATATAGTAATTGACTTTGCTGTTATTCTCTCTGAGAGTAAAGATTATAGAAATATTCTGATCATTATTGACTGATTGACTAAGAGTATAATATTGAAATCTTGTATTAAAATGAATGCTGAATAAGTCACTGCAGCCTTATTATTATTATTATTATTCTTCTTCTTCAATTATAGATGTATGCAGTCAGAGACTATGACATCTATCTGAGAACCTTTAGTTCTCAGAGTTTTTCCTATATCTATAGAGTCAACTATTATACATTTACCAATTTCAGATATGCAAAATCAGAAAATTTCAGCTCAGAATATAAAAACTGTTTATAAATTACAGTATTTCAACACCTTCTGATACTTTGAAATCATTTAACAATATCATGACAAAGGAAAAGAGAACATAGTCTTAAAGATAGACATATTAAATAGATAGATAGAAAAGAACAGAAAGGAATAAGTACAGTAAAGAGAGACAATAACAAAATAAAATTATTAAGAGATAGTGTATAGCTGTTTAAACAGACTATATCTAATCAATTTTCATCTCTTCATATTCAGATACTTCTGAATTCAGTCATTTTCTTATAGCTGCTTGAGTTTCTGATAGAAATTCTATTAAGTATTTAATTTCTGTCTCAGTTGAGAATAAGAATCTTATATTTAATTGATTTAAATTATACTTCTTCTTCAATCTGACTCTGAGACTATTGTATAATACACAATGTATTATAATATACTCAGGATTTTCATTTACATTGCAGAATAAGTACTTTGTTAACTCAAATCTATCATCAAATCTTTGTATATAGAATTTGAAATAATCATGTTCTAGTTTCAGCTGAATTATAGATGAGAATATTTTCTTTTTACATTTAATTAAACAAGATTTTCACTTTGATTTTATCTCAAATCTTGAATAATGTATGCTCTTCTTTTGTTTCTGCCAGCTTTCATTTCACTTGTTTGAACAAGATTCTTTTATCTTTCTCTTTATGAAAGATCAGGACACTGTTTTTTGAATAGATCTGCTTAATTCTAAACCCTTTTTTGCAGCTGAATCAGCCAATTCATTGCCATGAACTACTGGCGCTAGTCACCCGCAGAATGCATCTTAAGCTAATTACATTTAACCCTATATAATTAACTGACCACCGCATCCATTCTCTCAGGCCAGTCACTAATTTCCAGACATGTTAGTTAGTGACTGTCACTGCTCACTTGATAATGTACATACCAAGCTTTCAGTTCCTGATCTCAGTTCTGTTAGATGTTCATAGATCTATTAATCAGCTGTCATGACCTTGCTCTGTGTTAGAGACTAATTATACACTTAATAACTGCAGTTCTCTCTGTCAGTATTAGAACTTGACAGTGAGCTTACAGACTCTAGTCTATCAGAGTGCTCAGTCTAGTGTCTAGATACATATGTAGACCTGCTAGTTAAGTGATTTTCAAAATCATTCTCTATATTTGAGAGAAAGCTAGGCTCTGATAATAGTTCTAGTTAGAGACTTGCTTAAGTAGTGTATAATCACCACATTAGGCTTGACTCTATATTATTAGAATGTTGACAGATGTATAGTAGAATAGTGAGACATTGACATCTTATACTGATTCTGATGAGTGTTTAAAGAATCTCACTTAACTAGTGACTTGACTTACAATAGAGAGTTCTACCCTGTATCAAGACTTACTAATTAGACTCAGTCTCTATTACATGAGAGCTTTCATGGGTCAGAAGTAGCAGGTGCTAGTGATGAAATTCGAACCCATGCATCTCTAATGTGTGCGGTCTTGATTATCAGTCTTATCAACTGAGTCACGCTGGCTCACTGAAGCCTTCTTACAGAGTTTATTCTATTAGATATATGAATTGCTAAGATCTATAGTATTCAATCAGAGCTATTAATTCATGAGCACTCTGTGAATAAGAATCTGTCAAGTTCTCCAGATTATATATTATTTATCAACTACTTATCACTCTGAGACTGATAATATATCAGAATGAATAATTCAGACTGTAAAGTATTATCTTCATATGTTCTGTAATCACTTATAAGATGATTGACATGACCTTCTTTTACACACAGAGATCATCATTAATAACTGAGATACTGTCTTAACAGATGTAAGTCTGTTGTTTCTTATATACAGTTATTACATGAAAGTGTTAGATCTTTTGAAGATTATACAGTTCACACCGAATCTCTACAGTCTGATTCAGATTACTGATAATATAGTAACAAAGCTTTGAGATATTCATAACTGAGCAGAAGTCTTCATGACAAGTGCTAAATAAGATTAAGATAATTAAATTAATATTCATCAAGACTCTGCTGAATAATATAAGATAGAAGACCTGATGTGATTGAATCTTAAGAATATACAGATCACACACTCATCTTATATACTGAATTATCATCATATCAAGTATAAAGTGATAGAAGTTCTAGATAGTCATAACTACTGTCTTGATATATTATTAGAGATTCATGATATCTTTCACATGAGCTTGCTCTGCTGCACTGTTATCAGTTCATTCTCTTCTCAAGTAACTTCTGACTGACAGCTGTCGGAGATTGTAGAAGAAGATAATGAACATGAGTGAGAGATTGAAGATATTCTCAATAAGAGACTCTGTGATCACAGCTGATAATATTTTATGAAATGAGTCAGCTATGATTAGACTGGCCGCCGAGACTATGAATTTCACATTTAGTCTCATTTAGTCTGGTCTCATACATTTCTTGGCATGAATTCTGCTGGGACTAATCATTAAAAAAACATACAAAGTGACTATATATTAAATCTCACAATAAGATCATGACTTAGAAAAAATAAGAAAGTAATCTCATTTGATTTCATTTAGTTTTATTCTTGGCATAAAGTTACTATTTTTAGACATTTTAAGGTTTTTTTTAGCTTATTTTTAATTTTTTAAAAAGTAACACTTTTTGGTGACACTCAAATGAGATTTAAAGTCATTTAAAGCAATAAAAATAATTTAAATTGAGAAGTGGAAATCATGATCTCATTTGAAAAATGTGACAACAGTAGACAGTAAGTCTTACTGAGACAGTATAAGACTACTATATAATCTTAAAACCGTGTAATGAGATTAGTTGAATTGATAATGAGACTATTAAATATTCTGATTCTGATTTCAGACACGGTTACACAGTTAGTCTAGCTATAATTATCTGATCTGAACTCTGAGCTCTGTGATATCTGAAACAGCAGCTCTTGACTAGACTGGCCGCCGTGACCATGAATTTCATGTTTGGTCTCATTTGGTCTGGTCTCATACATTTCTTGACATGAATCCCGCTGGGACTAGTCATTAAAAAAACATGCAAAGTGACTATATATCAGATCTCAAAATAAAACCATGACTTGAAAAAAATGAGAAAGTGGTCTCATTTGATCTCATTTAGTCCCATTCTTGACATAAAATTATTATTTTTAGACATTTTAAGGTTTTTTTTAGACTATTTTTAATTTTTTAAAAAGTAACACTTTTTGATAACACTTAAATGAGATTTAAAGTCATTTAAAGCAATAAAAATAATTTAACTTGAGAAGTGAAAATCATGGTCTCATTTGAAAAATGTGATAAGAGTAGACAGTACATCTCACTGAAACAGTATGAAACTACTATCTAATGTTAAAACTGTGTAATAGAATCAGTTGAATTGATAATAGAACTATCAAAAATTCTGATCCTGGTTTCAGACACGGTCACACGGTCAGTCTACTCTTGACTGATGAGAACTATGCATAACACTACTTCTGAGAAGAGAGAGCTAATGTGATGAGCTGCATCTGATCAATTATATAGAATATTTCATTACACTCTATAGATTCTGCTGAAATCTCTGATTCTCAGTTGCTGATTCTCAGCTGAAAAACTCATGAAATTTCTATTCTTTCATCTTAAAGCTTTATCATGTACATGTATAAATATTCACTCTGATTGCTGATTTCTGCACTTTCTTCTTTTTCCTTCTCTAACATTTTTCACTTTTGTATTATAAGACCTATATATTATACTGATCTATTCGGTGTAGACCTCTTATAAGTTGCTGTATTTCTCATATAATCTTCTTAGTATACTAAGTACTATATCTATAATATTCTTGCAATAACTCTATAGTTCATGAGCTCTCTATTCAAGTTAGATAGTCAAGCTCACTTATACAGCTTCTCAGATAACTATCTATATATCACTACTGATTAGTCACTGCTTCAGTTATGTTATATTATAATTTGAATTACTTGATCTGATTACAAGTTTGAAGCACTCAAGCTCTATTAACAGACTGATATAATCTTATACATCTGTACTGAGACTGATCTGATCTTACTCTCTGAGAGAAACTTCACATCATCTTCTAAAGTATATACATCTCTATCTCAGCAGAAATCTGAGATTTCCAAACTTATTACATATTGTAACATAAGCTCTTCAATTACTCTGTCATCACTGCAATCTCTACAATTCTACATCTATTATGAAGATAGAGAGATTAAGGTTGAAGATTCTTCAAATTATAAGAGAAATATATTATCTGAATTTTACAACTGTATTTATATTCTTGAATGAAAATTCTTCCTTAATCTGAGCTAGTTTAATACTTATAAGATATAAGTAATATATACTATCAACCTTCTTGAAGGCATCTCTGCAACTACTTGAGTTATTAAGAGGAGAAAGCTTGAGTGTATTAATACTGTCATGACTTGAAAAGAATTCAAAGACTTTCTACTGAATCAGATTGAAGATTACTGCAACTGCAGCTTTACACTGATATAGCAGTTTAACTTATTATATTAATAAGATGATAAGAATTCTTTCAATTTCAATATAAGAGTTGAAGAATATTGAGAGAAATTGACTGATAATTTAAATTAATTAACGACACAGCTTTATCTTGCAAAGCTGACTTATAAGATGTGAATCATAATATCACAGTATCAGAGTTTATCAATCAATCACACTGAGCTTGTTAACTTGACTTCTCAGCTCTATTTGAATAATTAATACTCCGAGAAAAAGATTAATAAGATCTCATTTCAGTAATAAATAATAAGATTTAAACAGTACTGTGATAACTTCAGTGTAGATAATATACAGAAGAATTTCAAGTATTTTAATTCTTCACTCACTGTAAAGAAATGTTAAAAAAGATTTAATAAAGAGCTCTACTTTAACTGCAGAGCTAATAATCACTATAGTAGTAATTATAAGAAGCTGAAAAAGAGAAGAAACTGAGAAGACATCTTCTCAAAGTGAACTTCTCTTCTGATAAATGTATTCACAAAAGGGAAAGAAGAGAAAGAAATGAAGAATTAATAATTCTTATATCTCTAAGTCCATATCATAATCTCAATGAATACTCTCAATGAGAAGATATCAGTGAGATATCTACTTGACTTTAGAGTAGATATTAACTTCATATTCTATTTCTTTTCATTAATAAAGAATTGAAAGAAGATAGATCTGTCAGACTATATGAAATTTACTAATGATACAAAATATCACTGTTTTAACATAATTCAAGTGTAGTGTGTAATCACAGACTGGGAAGAAATCTTCAAGAAGAGCAGTCTGCTTCTTCACACTGTCAATATTATAGATAAGAATATCATTCTAAATCTTTTATAATTGAGAGAAAACAATTCTCTTATTAACTGAGTTACTCAGACATGACAGTATCATCTCACTGATAAAGAGATAGTGATAGAGAAATCTAAAGAGTTTTATCAGAACAATCTTGAGAAAAAGATAGAGTTAATATACTGCATAGCAGAGAACTTGAGAATAGATGAAGACGTTATTACTCTCACTGCAAGATTAGCAGCAGTATCTGTTATTAAAGATGAATGAATATAACATCTCTTTACAGATTATAAGAATATCTTTTCAGAAAGAGAAGCAGTAAAGTTTTCTGACATTAAGATGCTATATAAGATCTGTCTTGAAGATGATATAATGATACTGTATAAGCTTCTTTACACCTTATCAGTGAAGAAATTGAATATTCTGTCTAAATATCTTGAGAAAGCATAATTGAAGAACTGAATATACTCATCAAAGAGTCTGAGAGAAGTATTTATACTATTTGTACTTAAGAAGAACAGTAGACTATATCTTTATATAGACTACAGAGATCTTAATAAGATGATGATTAAGAACTACTATTTATTACTGTTAATTAATGAGATGATTGATTGATTATCTGAAGTAAAGATGTTCTCAAAGATTGACATATGAAATATCTATCATAGAATCAGAGTTAACAAAGATGATATTTGAAAAACAACTTTTCATATCAAGTACAGTAATTTTAAATATCTTGTTTCATCTTTTAATCTTTGTAACACTTCAGTTATCTTTCAGACCTATATAAATGAGATACTGTAAGGCCTTTTTAATATCTTCTATATAGTATACTTAAATGACATTCTAATCTTCTCAAAAAGGAAAGAAGAATATGATACTCATGTTTAAGAAGTGTTGAGTTTCTTAAGACAGTATTAACTCTATATAAATACTGGGAAACGCTCATTCTATATATAGAAGATTGATTTCTTAGATTATATTATTTAGATTAATAACATTTCAATAAACAGAACCTGAGTCTTTGTCATTGAGAACTAGTCAGCACTGCAGATGTACTGTGAGATGCACATATTTCTAGAATTTACAAATTTCTATAGATAGTTCATCTATACATATTCATGAATTACTGCTTCTCTTACAGATCTGTTAAAGAGAAGTTTTAAAGATAGAAAAATAAGACAGTTTATTCTTAATCAAGACACTGTAAGAGCAGTTAGAGCATTGAAACACGCTTTTGTAGAGATTATAATACTGAATCACTTTAACTCTGATCTACTCAGTCAGTGTGAGACTGATGTATCTGAGAATGAGATCTGTGAAATCTTTTCACAGTGTGGTTCGGAAGAACGTACGACCGCCGGATAATAACGCGGCCGCTTCCGAACATGCTTACGAAATGTAGAGGGGTCATAGCGGCCACTAATTAATTTAGTATAACATATATAAGAAGCCGGCGTACGCTGGTAATTGTACACTGACTCAAGCAATCTTTGAATCACATCTGATAGCATGTCTAAATACTGATGAGAAGTGCAGGCTTATTCAGAGCATGATAATTCTATCTACAAAGCAATTCATACTTATCATACTAGAGTGATTCTAAATGTCTCAAAAGATAGTGTATGAAGAAGCAGTGAGTGAAAGAGCATCTGATTGATACTGCTCTGCTTGTTGAGAAAAAACTCCACACTCAAGTGAATATCATATATGTGAACAGATAAGATGTGAGAAAGAAAATAAGAGTGATGAATCAGATTCAAAAAAGTTCACTCTCTACTCAAAAGAATAAAAGAGAAGTGACTATTATCAGAATTATATAATAATAACAGAAATCAGAAATCATATAATGATATAATGATAGACACTGTATAATTAATAAGAAATCACTGAAATAAATATCTCTTCTAGTTAATACAAACACCCTTCTCTGCTATCTGAATCAGAAGATATACAGAATCTCTCAGAGAGTTTACTTAAAGTAGTAAGAAAAGCAGTCAAGATCACTGAATCAGAATCAAAGCTTAATACATATATAAGAATTCTAAACAAAATTGAGACCTTATGTACACAGTGACAGACTGAGACAGAAGCTAAGTAACAATTAATATTCACTGTGAATCAAGTATTCACTATAAAGAGCTTCATTAATGCAATTATCATCATTAATAAGAATAGAGAAATTAAGGTCATAGACCTGCAGCAGAATATTAAATATTAACACAGATAGATGATCACATCAAATCTGAAGATCTTATCATAATTATTCATAATCTCTTCAGTAGTATACACATCATCTGAGATCACTGCACATGATAAGATTTCAAGTATAAAATATATCAAGTCAGAAGATCTGCTGAAGCTATTAAGCTTTAATAGCAACTGAAAAAATGATGCTGTAATCAGCTGACTAAGTCAGATATAATTATATTATCAGATTAAATATGAACTCACAGACAGACAGTCAATGAAATTTTAACAAGTCTTAAGATCTGCTGTGTTTCTACACAGAAAAGTGAAGTTATTATAAATAACTGATAAAAAGATGAATCTCACAGACTCAGAGTAATATTCATTCTCATGAATATGAAATAAGTTTTTCAAATGAATCTTGCATAACTTTGAGAAAGTAAATATATGAGATAAGTGTTATAAATACTTCACTAAGTGTAGATAAGTGAGTAATCTTACATCATACTTTACATACTTCAGTTTACACTATATCACATTGAATGAAGAGCTTTCAACATCTTTCTATTTATAAATCTTTATTCATGATCTTATATCTGAGATGAGAGTGAAATGAAAATACTTAATCTCACAATCAGATACAGTGAAAGAAGCATATAATATTCTTATTATACAGAAGTAAGTGAGTCAACTATGATAGAAAATACTGTAATCAAGTATGTCTTAGTGAAGAACAGATAATCAGACTTCTATGATATAAGTCATATATCTGAATATAATGAATCTAGATTTTGAATACCATGACTAAAGCACTGAATCCCCTGAAAAAGAAATTCTCTGAGTGAAAACCTTGATATTATGAGTATTGAGCTTGCTTCAACAGCAGATGTCAAAATCATGATATAAAAGATTACACACAGTATACACAGTTAAGAAAAGCCAGAGAGTTAAAAAACTAGCAGAATCAGTGAGCTCAGAGACACTTACTAATATTCTATGAAAGTCTTCAAAGTGAAAGAGATGTCTGTGTTAGATGACTCTCTGAATTCTGTAAATATGAACAGAAAGCAGGCTTCTGAATGAGACATTAGTGAGAATGAAGAAGCAGATACTCATCTCAATGTCTTGAGACCTGAAATGTTAATGTATAGAGAGCACTTGAGTAAGAATCAAGAGATAGCTGCATAAGTATTAGCAGACACAGAAGCTTTTATACAATATATTAATAATTGTATAATCTGAAGACTGAAAGAGATTTACTGAGTGAAGAATTCTCAATGTATAAGATTGTCTGATAACTGATATTTAATGTCATCTGTAAGAGTAAGATTTCTCTTGTACTTTAAAGAATAATCTTACTATATTTAAGCATGAGAGCTGCAGAACATGAAATACAATTCTATTCTCAGACTCAATTGATTTCAAAGATTCAATTCACAGATTCAATGATGTATATATTATATACAGTTAACTGATAGAAAGAAAATAGTTCATACAATTCTATTAACTGATATGAGATGAACATTTCATATCTCTAATATAGAAGAGTTAAATCTGCTTACATATTAATAAGCAAAGAGAATGATTCACAAGATCTCATCTGAAAGTATTCTGTATATTATACAGGACTCAGAAGCAGAGAAAACCAAGATAAAGAATATGTAAAAGAATAAGTGTATAAAGAAACTTTTGAAGAAGTATAAAAAGATCTTCTGAACAGATCTTTTACTGAAATTACTGTCAGAACAAGAATTTATACATGAGATTGATACAGAGAATATGAAATCAGTTAATCAAAATGCATATTCTCTGTCACAGACATATCTTGAAGAACAGAAGTCTCAGATCACAGATCTTCTAGAATGTAATCTTATACAACTCTTATCAAGTATGTGAGACTTGTCAGTTCTATTCATGAAAAAGGCAGGTGAAGAGTGATGAATGTGTATCAATTATCAAGCACTTAAGCCAGCGTGGCTCAGTTGGTAAGACTGGTAATCAAGGCCGCACACATTAGAGATGTGTGAGTTCGAATCTCACTACTAGCACCTGTCACTTCTTACTCATGAAAGCTCTCATATAATAGAGACTGAGTCTAATTAGTAAGACTTAGTATGAGGTAGAACTCCCTACTGCAAGTCAAGTCACTAGTTAAGTGAGATTCTATTAACACTTATCAGAGTCAGTATAAGATTTCAATATCTCACTATTCTACTATACATCTGTCAAGGTTCTAACAATATAGAGTCAAGTCTAATATAGTGATTATACACTACTTAAGTAAGTCTCTAACTAGAGCTGTCATCAGAGTCTAGCTCTCTCTCAAATACAGAGAATGAGTTTGAAAATTATCTGACTAGCAGGTCTAGACATATATCTAGACTCTAGACAGAGCACTCTGATAGACTAGAGTCTGTAAGCTCACTATCAAGCACTAATACTGGCAGGAAGAACTGCAGTCATCAAGTCTATAATTAGTCTCTAATATGAGACAAGGTTACAACAGCTGATTGATAGATCTATGAGCATCTAATGAGACTGAGATCAGCAATTGAAAGCTTGATGTGTATGTCATCAAGTGAACAGTGACAGTCACTAACTAACACTTCTGGAAATTAGTGGCTGGCCTGAGAGTACAGATGCAGTGATTGATTAATTATAGAAGATTAAATGTAATTAGCTTAAGATGCATTCTGCGGGTGACTAGCGCCCGTAGTCTGAAAGACAGAGTGAGCTATATTGAAATTCTGGTCAAGATATCTCAAATGAAATGCTTGAGAATAGAGTGAAGCTCATTACATCTGTTATTCTAACAAGTGTTAGAGATAATATTTCAAAGAGAAAATCTTCTGAGGATTCAAAATCTTGATAAAATAAGAATATCTCATCTAAAAGAAAAGAATTAGCTATTATTAGAAGAGATTGAAAGAATAATATAATATCTGATAAAGAGTTCAAAGCTATCAGAAATGAATATTTTTCAGATATTATAAGAGCTAAAACAGACTGCTGAAATAAATTTCTTGAAGAAGTATAAGAAAAGAAAGTTTTTAAAGCTTTTAACTATACTAAAACAAGAAGTGTAGTAAAACTTCCAGTCTTATAATATGAGTTTCAGAATGAATTATATATAACAAACTCTTTTGTGAAAAAATGTCAAGCTTTTATGAGAATTCTCTTTCAGAACTTATCAGATTCAGATTCAGAGAAAGAGAATATATCACTTCTTAACTACATTGATGAAAATGACTGAGAATAGCCTGGTCTTACATAAGATAAATTAGAGTTAGCTATCTTCTTAAGTTCTGTTAAAACTGCTGCAGAGCCTGATTCAATTAATCACTTGATTATTCAAAATATATATTTCTACTTAAAGAATGAGTATTTTGAGCTCTTTTTCAATCTCTTGAAAAATGAATATTATTCTGAATGCTGAAGAGAAGTCACTGAAGTGATTCTTACAAAATTTAATAAAAAAACTTGAATTTCTAACTCATATAGAGTAATATCTCTATTAAACTGTCTATAAAACGTTTTGAAAAAGATAATAGTTACTCAACTATCCTTTATAAGCTCTATTAATAGCTCTCTTTTATTCAGTGAATAAATGAGAGATAGAAAACAATATTCTACAATTGACACTATTCTCTCAGTTGTTCATGATTTTTAAATAGCAAAGCATGAAGATCTGATCTCAACTGCAGTTTTTATTGATATAAAAGAAGTATTTGATCATGTTTCAAAGTCAAGATTAATTCAGACTTTGAAGATGTCAAAACTGTTACTTTCTCTAATAAAATGAGTTAACTGTTTTATATCTAAAAGAATTATACAACTTTTCTTTGATGAAATGAAATAAGACAAGACTGAGATAAAAATAGAAGTACTGTAAGAATCTTCAATCTCACTCATTTTAGTTGTAATATACACTGTATATCTATTCAAAGATAGAAATATGAAAATAGTGTGATCTCTGAGTTATGTAGATAATATTGATGTAGTCTACAGCTCAAAAACTATCAAAGAAAATTTAAAAGTGATTGAAAAATCTATAAAGAAAATCTTTATCTGAGCAGATATTAATCAAATTCAATTTAATATGAATAAAACTAAGTTAATTCATTTCTTTTCTAGATTTAATGAGAAATAACTATCTCTAACTCTTTTAAATAGAGAGATTAAACCCTGTTTAAATGTCAAATAATTAGAAGTATGGTTAAACTTTAAGTTGAATTTTAAATGTTATATTCAACAAAGAACTGTCAAGACAGAAAAACTATTGAACAACATTATCAGACTATCAAATACAGAGAGAGATCTATTCTTCCAGGCTATGAGACAGTTATATATAGCCTGTATTATCTCAGTAGCTGATTATGAAGTTTAAGTTTAATGAAATAATCAAGAAAATTTCACTGAACTCTTTCAAAGTCTGTAAAACAGAGCTTTGAGAAGAATTCTGAAAGCATTTAAATTATCTTCTATTAAAGTAATGAAAATTGAAGCTTCAATTCCTTCCCCTGCTATTAGATTTGAAAAGGTCTGTATAAACTATGCTCTGAGAGTTATAAAGATGAGCTTAAATCATATAATCAGAGAAAGAGTCTCTTCTTCATTTTCATCAATTAACTCTGAAAATGAACTAAATTGAAATAGATTTCTTGATTAGAATAAAAATAATTCTTCAAAGAAAATGTCTTCACAACTGTACAGACTATACTCACTGATTAAAAATCAATTTTCTTCTTTAAATGTTGAAAAAGTTGATCATAAGAAGTTATCTTTATGAAGAGAAAAGCTTGAATCTCTTATAGACTTATAAATAAGTGAACTATCTGAAGAGAAAGAATATAAACAGTATTTGAAGAGAATTTCTACAATCAATATAACACACTCTATTCTGATTTATTCAGATGACTCAAAAAATGAGAATCTGAATAGATTAGACACAGACATTACTTATACTGAAGATAATATTAATTCTATCTCAGATTTCTGAAATTTAGACTGTGAATCTGAAGTCTTTGACACTGAACTATTTACAATAGTGAAAGCTTTCAAACTTATTGAAATAAAATCTTATAAAATAGAAAATAGTTTGAAAGAGATATAACTATTCTCTGATAGTCAAGCCACTTTAAAAAGACTTAGAAATAGTCAGATTCATAATAATCAAATGAATCTGAAACTGATCTTAAACTCTGTTTTAAAAATTCAAAAGAGAAGAATATCAAAGCTAATAATTCATCTGCACTGAGTTTCTACTTATATGAATATTCATTGCAATGAATTGCCTGATTCAGCTGTAAAAAAAGGTTCAGAACTAAGCAGATCTATTCAAAAAATTATGTCCTGATCTTTTATAAAGAGAAAAATAAAAGCATCTTATTTAGATTAGTGAAATGAAAGCTGGCAGAAATAAAAGAAGAGTATACATTATTCAAGATTTGAAATATAATTCAAGTGAAAATCTTGTTCAATTAAATGTAAAAAGAAAATATTCTCATCTATAATACAGTTAAAACTAGAACATGGCTATTTCAAATCTTATATACAAAGATTTGATGATAGATTTGATTCAATTGAATGCTCATTCTGCAATGCAAATGAGAATTCTGAGTATATTGTAATAGACTGTTTATTATACAATAGTCTCAGAGTCAGATTGAAAGAGAAGTATGATCTAAATTAATTAAATATGAGATTCTTATTCTCAACTGAGACAGGAATTAAATACTTAATAGACTTTCTATCACAAACTCAAGCAGCTACAAGAAAATGGCTGAATTCAGAAATATCTGAATATGAAGAGGAGGAAATTGATCAGATATAGTCTGTTAAAACAGCTATATACTATCTTTTATTAATTTGTTTCATTTTAGTCTCTCTTTATTTTACTTTACTTTTTCCTTTCTATTCTTATCTATCTATTAATTTAATGTGGCTATCTTTAAGACTATGTTCTCTTTTCTTTTGTCATGATATTGTCAAATGGTTTCAAAGTATTAGAAGATGTTAAAATACTGCAATTTGTAAACAGTTTTTGTATTCTGAGCTGGAATTTTCTGATTTTGCATATCTGAAATTGGTGAATGTATAATAGTTAACTTTATAGATATAGGAAAAACTCTGAGAACTTTTAGTTCTCAGGTAGATGTCATAGTCTCTGACTGCATACATCTATAATTGAAGAATAATAATAATAATAATAATCAAGTACATAACAAGCTTATGATCAAGAATAAATACACATTGTCACAGATTCAACAACAGTTCAATACAGTTAGAAACATCTAATATTTATCAAAGATTGATCTTCTCTCAGAATACTGATAGATCTGTGTAGATAAACTATCAGTATTATGAACTATGTTTAATATATAATAACAGAAGTTCAAATTCCTGACAATGTCATTCAGTCTGACAAATATGTCTGTCATCTTTCAAACAATGATGAATATAATTCTTTATAAACAGAATGAAACCTGATGCCTTATATATCTGAATGACATTCTAGTCTTCTCAAACTCATATAATAAATATCTGAAGCATCTTAATGAAGTGCTTACAACTCTGACAGAGTATAAGCTCTACATCAAATCAATAAACTATGTGTTTGAAACAGAAGAGTTGAAGTTTGTAGAATATGTAGTAAGTGATAGCTGTATACACCTCATTCTGAAGAAATTGAATATCATAGTGAATTGACTGCAGCTGAGAAACATATATTATATACAACAGTTTCTTCAGTTCATCTCATATTACTGCAGATTCATCAAGAATTTCATATGAATAACTGTATTACTCTCAGATTCTTTAAGAGAAACAGATACTAATCTGCAGAAGAAGAAGTGTTGTTCAATTATCTAAAATATTATATATAAAAAGGCCTTTCTCACACTGAGACAATGTATAACAATATTCTCAGTGCTTATTCAATCAGATCATGATAAATCTTTCTACATTGAGATAAATGTATTTAAATGAGCTATCAGAGGTACTCTTCTGCAGATGAGTAAGAACAGCAAGCTGTATCTGTTAATGTACAATGATAGAAAACTATCAGACACTCAGCTCAATTACTCAGTGTATGAAAAGAAATTACTAGCAATTAAGCACACACTGATGTTATGAGATAGATATATCAATAACAGGCATATAACAATGATGATTATAATCCTTCAAACACTTAGTATATTGAATCTCAGAGTTTCAAGTATATAATCTTCATATTAAATACTGAAAGAGATCAGACACTATGATATCTGATACAATCAGTCACAGACCTGATTTCATGAATCAAAGTTCTGTGAACTAGATATAAGAGAAGTTCATGTTAAATATGCTGAGAGAATACAAGAAATCAGAATAAGTGAACACAATGATCTCTCACTTGAAGAATAACAAGATATCAGATAATAAGTATCTCATAAAAGTACTAGAAGAGATGCTTTCAAACTTCAAGCTGAGAAAATTGAAAAACAATGTTATGCTTTACAGTAATCTAGAATATATAGAAGCTCTCTATCTGAAACCTTTATTTAGATATAACTTGATAACTCACATATACAAGAAACTCAGTCACTTAGAAAGTTGTGAACTCATGAATGTACTTGAATCAAGAGTATACTGGTCAAGCATGACTGAGAACATTCAGACATACACTTATGAGTGCCTGAATTACCAGATCATGAAAGAATCTAAGAAAGGATTAGAACATGAGAAAGTATAATATCAGATGAAATGTATAATATAACTCTTCAAATAATGAGAGATAGACCTCATAGATATATTACTGTAAATGCTAAATAAAAATTGTTAGATAATCACTGCTATTAACTATGCTACTGACTGATCAGTTATGAAAGCAGTTTCAGAGATGATAGAGAAGATGATGATGAAGTTTCTACATAATAAGATCTATATCAACTATGAAATACTGTGTGAGATTCTAGCTGATAACAGTGTGAACCTTGTAGAAGAAGTGATGAGGCATTTCATGAGTCAGTTATAGATAAGATATTGTAGAACAACATCATATCATCTGTGAATAATTGAGAAGATAAAGCACTTGAATGAAATTCTGAATAATATGCTGATGACATATCTAGTAAGTAAGTCTATAAGATTATGAGATGAATATCTCAGTCAGGCACTATTAGCCATGCGAATTCAGCAGTATACAGTCTTTAAGCATTCATCATTCTATCTGTTGTATGAATTGCATCCGCACATCCCAGAGAATGCTTTGAGAAAGGTGAGAGAGAAAACAGTGATTATGAATACAGTAGAAACAGCACTTGTAGACACAGCAGTTGCAGATACAGAATCAAGATTGAAAGAGATTAGTCATATACATGTAAAAGTTAATGAGTTACTTCTGAACTCAGCAATTCAATCAAAAAGAATACAAGACTTACTAGTTAAGAAATCAAGTCTCAAGATGAAAACATGAGTTCTTATATGCAATGAGAGTTCTGAGAAGTTTCAATCTAGATAATTTAAGCTCTATAAAATACTCAAATCACATTCTCTGAAAACATACACATAGAAGAAATCAGAGAGATAAGTCTTATACAACTTAATAAATGATTCACATCTTATAAAGATGAAGATGTAAGATCTGAGTGAATTATGATTATTCACAGCACTATCATCAGTATTGAAAAAGAAGAGCCTTACAATTAAAAAGTCTTACAAAGTAAGAGAAATCATAGACACTTATAAATCAGATAATCTTACTTATTCTGATCTTTTCATAATTATAAGAAAAGAATGAGAAGTAATGAAGAAATCAGATGAATATCACACTTTAATAAGTAATGAGACTGTAGCTCATTATATAATAACATATCATAGACAGTGAATATAACATGGCAAAGAGCAGTCTCAAAGCAGCAGACTTGCACATGAGTCAGATTACAGAAGAAAAAGAAATTCAGAGTTGAATTTAACTTTCTATATCAGTTCAATCACAGAGATAACAGAGAATAAAGCATCTGAAACATTCACAGATGTGTAAGACTAAGTTATCTCAATTTCTGAGAATACTCAGAGATCAGATGAGATTAGTTTCAATGAGCTATTCACTGTAGTAGTCTGAGTAGATGAAGAGAGACAGTATAATATGTGAGATAGAATTACAAAAGATGAAAGCTGCTAAACCTAGTCACTGAACACTGTATTATATAGAGATCATGTAAGAGTAGTGACTAGCAGACAAAGAAAAAGTGTAAGAAATGAAAAGAGATAATGAATTAATTATCAATCTTAAAAATTAGCTGTAAAAAGCTAAATGTTATCATACATATCTCATTCATTTTCATACATCACATATTAATCTATTTTCAATGTCACATCATCTGAAAAATGCCCCGGTGGCCGAATGTTGATGCGGCCACCTGGTAGGGCCTTGGCGTGGGAAATCAAGACACGTGAGTTCGAAACCCGCAGAGAATACATTAAATCCAGAACTCAAGCACCTCAGATTTCTAATAAATACAGAGGTGTACAAATCGCTTCAATGAATCACTCTATGTTCCTGGGCTGAGAAGTTATTATCACATGTATTTAATTATCACTTCTTTGTATTTTCCTATGTTCTTGTTATCTTGATATGATCTTAACACCTGTATTTCCTTCTGTATAATCAACACTTGACCTGTATTTAACATCACACAAGGACTCATTATAAGCTCCGCTTGCATATGAGTATAATGAAAGAATAATAATAATAATAATAATAATCACCTGAAAAATGTTGAAAATAAAGAAAATCTTAAAACTTGAAGTTTATAAGAGATTTGAGAGCTGCAAGCTGCTCTTGTAATAATACTGTGCATATCTCTGATTCCTCTACTACTCTGTGTATAATATTAATATTATTTATCACAAGATTGGCTGAAATGCTAATATTGAAATGTGTATACATGCATGTAGAAAAATTGAAGAAGAGTGCAGAACTCACAGAATAAGAAGTCAGAGTAGAAGAGATGAAGATGAAAGAAATGAAAGAAAGAGAAGACACAGAACTGAATAAACAACAGTGAGAGTCACTTAGAGTTAAATACTTACAATCTGATATATGCACAACCTTCCCTGCAGAAGAGAAAGAGAGAACAATGAGAGAAGCTTAAGAGTGAAAGAGAGTAGTCTCAGTAACATTATCATCTTGAGAGATTAAAATAGTCTCTGATGCTGAAGCAACTAAGAATCATTATTAGTATATAAAACTGAAAAATCAGAGATGAGAACAGTTACTGAATGAATATCTGATGATCTTAGAGTTGTACACATAATTACAACACATACAAGAATTCTCAGAAAGAGAGAGAGAGATATAAAAAAATGCAGAAAGTAGAATATATTATATAAACAGCTCATTCTTACAATGATATCTCAGACAAGGTATACAAGCCTCACACTCACAGATGTAAAAGAGTACAATATTTACATTCTTATTTCTGAAAACATCAATATTCTTCATCTGCATCATGAAGTCAGATGATAAACATCAGAGAATAGACTGATATAAGTCAATTATTCTGAAGATATTTATCAGAGTAGATATACTTAGACTGACCGTGTAACTGTGTCTGAGATCAGAATCAAACTTTATAGTTATCATGTTATCTAAAAGCATTACTTCTGATTATAGTTTGTATTCATTATATTGATTTCAAATCACATTATTTCAAATATTAAAGATCTCAGATTCACTTTTTCAATAAAAATCTAGTCTCAGATAAAGAATATATTTGAATTCTTAGTCACATTTTCATTCTGATTTCATTATTAAGAATGATATTAAATGAGACTATGAAATCATTTCTCACTGACATAATATCATAATATAGTGCTTATTTATTGAAAATTCAATAGAGAGTATTATCAAATATTATTACTTTTCTGAACATAGATTATAATTCATATACTTTTAATTATGAAAAAAATATAAAAATACAAAAAAAAAAAAAAACAACCACAAATAAAAAAAAAATAAAACAAAAAAATCCAATGAAAAAAAAAGAGAAAGAAAAAAAAAATAAAGAAAAATACAAAATAAAAAGTAAAAACAAAAAAAATCAAGATCACAGAGCTGTAGTATTCTCAAAATACTTACTTTTCAGAGTCTTCACAATGTTCATTATTAACTGTGTATCTCTCATAGTGAGAATAACACAGCTGTGATAAGTCATTGTCTTAACATTATCTAATAAATAATATGTATATATCTGTATAAATGTGAATAATTAGAAAATATACACTTAAAAAGTGTGATCAGAATAAACTCTGCTATTACTTGAATAATATCAAGAACAGAATACTGCAATTGATAATTCTCTCTATTAATTTCATGAACAAGGCATGTGAAGATGATCTTAGAGAATATAAGATTTCTCAATTTCTGATAAAAACAGATCTCATGAAGAGACTCTGTTTTCATAATATCAGAGATTGAGTATTATTAAAAAGTATTACTTTTATACAATACACATGCACTTACTGCAGCAATTCATTCTCTATACATGTGACTGAGAGTTGCAGCTTTCTTACACTGTATAGCTCTCTCTGAGATACTGCTGTCAGTTTGCAACTCATGCAGTCTCTCAGTTCAGTATGTACTGTGTGTATACAGCTCTGCATGCTGAGACTGTGTTGATCATTATGGCCTGGCGTGATACTTGGTTTTCATGAGTCATGTTTCATTTAAGAGAGGGAGAGAAAGATACAACTGTTGTTTTATTGAAAGAGAGATAAATTATTAGTATTATTAAATATAATTTAATTCATCTGTATTTAAAATATAATTAGTCTATACTCTTCAATTTGAGGGTTTCTAAGAGTGTTTTAATAGTTTTTATACTAGCTTGGACTTAGTGATGAGTTGAAGAAGAAGAGAAAAGAGAGAAGAAAGAAATGAGAATAACTTATCTTTATAATATAAAAACAGAGAATTGCTGTAATTATTCTCTCTAACAATAAAGATCTGTTTTCTGCATGTATCTCTGATATAGATTATGTAATAACTGTATACAAAGAATATCAATAGTGCATGTATTGAATGAAGATAATGTTACTATGTAACACTGTAGTTATTTCTATACATCTCTGAAAGCGGTTAATAGTTTCTTTATCTCTTTATATTTGATAAGTCAATAATATATTCTGATTCACTCTCTCTTTCGTTATCATCATCATCATCATTATCATCATCATTATCATTATTATTATCATATCATTGCTACCTGTCTTCTCTGCCTTCACTCTCTTTCAACACTTATTAAAATCAATTATATCATCTCTTTTCAAATATTCTGCAGTTCCGCGGATCATCAAGGCATGTGAGCACTGTCACAGATTGAAGAGAGAGAAGAAGAAAGTGTTCAAGCACAGAGAGACAGATTGTAACACATATTATAATGCCTTGAAGAGACTCTGTAAGAGAGTAGAATAGTAACAATTTTAAGTAATACTTCTGATAGATTTAGGCTGAACTAAGTATAGAAATAATGCAGATAGCATCATCTGTGAGGGATTGAAAAAGAAGATAGTGAAGAGTCTTATGCAGCAGCAGTGAGATTAGAAGAAGTTCTGAGAATAATTTAAGATCAAGATAAAGAGAGAGAGAGAGAAGGAGAGTGTTACTGTAAATAAACAGCAGCAGAAGAAGATTGAGAAGATATTAAAGTGAGAGATAAAGAAGTTAAAACTGATAAATCTTTTATTAAGAGATAACAATTTTTGATAATACTTCTGTTCTCTAATTGATTAGTAGAAACTGGCAGAGAAGAGGAGAATTGAGGCCTTGTTCAGATCTTGAATATGCTCTATAATTCAGAATATTGAGAAGACAGCTCTGCTCTCTGAGCATGTCAATCTGCTTACTGCTGAAGTGAAACCTGAGACAGCAGATCAGAAAATGCAGGATTTTGAAATACAGATTGATCTGACTGAAGAGAAGCAGCAGCAACCCTTCTCTGAGAAGAAAGCAGAGAAATATTTTGAGATGATTATCACCTCAGATGAGAAGAAGAAGAAGAAGAATAAAAATAAAAAGTGAATTATGAAGAATGATGTGAAGAATGAGAAAGAGAAGAAAGATAATGAGTAGAAAAAGTTTTTTTCTTTTTATATTAGTTAGTTGTAAGTTTGTAACTATTAGTTAATAATTGAAATTAATTTTGAGTTTTCAAAAATTATTGTACAAGTTGTAATCAATTATCAATATCAGAAATAATATATATATATATATTCAACTATTATATCACTATAATGTATAAGTATCAACATTTTTTCAACATTGATATTTATAATATTAATATATTTTTAATAATATCATCTGATAACATAATTTAATAATACTCTCTTTTACAATATTAATATATTTCAAGAAATTTGACAGAGATTAATCAAGATTATTTATTTACTTTTATACATTGATGATATTCAATCTGAGTTAGTATTAAAATTATAACTAAGCTAAGAAAGAAGATTATTTTCTCTTATATTAATTCTTCTTACATATATCAGTGATCAGTTATTGAAAATAAATTATTATCTTTCTCAAATTATTATCTTTCTTAAATTATTATCATATCTTCTGAATTCACTTCTTTCACTTCTTTTACTTCTATTGAAGATTCACAAACTCTTCAAGAAATCACTGTAAATCACAAAGTCTATATTATTTACAATTCAACACAGAATGCTGTCTTTCAATTATAATAAATAATCACTTCATTCTTCACATCTGATTTCAGGTCATGAAATTTATGAAAAATTCAATATAAACACTGAGATGAACTATGAAATAATTATTAATCAGTTGTATTGTATATTACTGAGAAGTCATCTCTCTGCTATAATCACTGCAACTTCATTCAGAAACATTCATTATGAACTGATCATGACTCTGAAGAAATTTTCTGATATCTGAAGTCATCAGAATGCAGATAATAAAAGAAAAATAATCAGAAAATTACTACTGAGCTGATATGTTACTCTATCAGATAATGATTTTTAATAGCACTAACTTTCTAATTTGAAGAAAATCATGTGAAAATGACTATATATTAGTACTCTGATTTCATAACTCTCATCTGATAACTTCTGTGAATAATTACTTTGTATATATATATCTCTGAATGTTTCTCTTCAATCAATTGAAAACTCTGTATTGTGAACACTTCTTTAAAATACTTACTTTTAAATCCTTTATATTTCACATCAATGCTGTCTTCAGTTCAACCTTGAGAAACACTATAAAGTCAATATACAACATCTAGAATCAGAGTTGAAGAATTATCAAAGAGTGTCTCTCACAGTGAATGCATGAACTAGTATAAATAATCTTGTATTTATGAAAGTTACATGTTATTACATTGATGAGAACTGAACTTATTAAGAGACATTAATTGAATTTAAATCATTGATCAGTAGTCATACTGTGGATTATATAGCAGAGATATTAATGACTGTGATTAAAAATAACTATTGAGATATTAGTCTCAGTCTTCTTACAATTACAACTGATAATACTGTGAATAACTATACTATGATGAAGAGCTTGAAGTAAAAATTGGCTTTTCATTTCTGAAATGATAAATAAGGTCATATTCTCTGCATTGCTCATGTAGTTCAACTTGTGATATAAACACTGATAAAGAATCTTAACATTGAGATGAAGAATAATGAGATGACTGATTCTTGAGATAAGAATTAGATGAAAGTGATTACTTAAGTAACTTTTATATTCACTTTACAAAAGATAATATTTTTTGATAACACTTTTTGATATTACTTTTTGATAATGCTTTTTAATAATACTACTGTTAATTTTGAATAGATTGACTAATAATTTAAATATCACAGATTTGAAACATTATTAATGCAATTTGTATCTCCTCTAAATAATAATAATAATTTCATGATATTTAATAAATAAATAAATCAGTCATAGAACTGAATATGATATAGAATGTTAGAACACAGTGAAGTTCAATATATAAGATAACTCTTTGAACTCTTCAATTATGTCAGATGATTAATCATTGAGTGTAACACTCTGATTGAGAAAAGATTCAGACATTGAAACTTTTTAATATAAAGTGAACTCAGTTGAAATATGTAATTGATTTACTGTTTCATTTTTATAAGATAATGAAGACAGTCTCAATCACTTATACACTAATACTTCAGTCAGTCTGATAAATGAATAATAGTTTATTTACTCATCTTAAGAAGCAGTTGAATCACTCAAAAAGAAATTCAGTCTGGGATAATACTATAGTGCAGGCTATTATTACTGTAAGAGATAAACTGGTATATTACTACAGCAAAACTGAACAATCATTTACAGAGTATTATACTATAGCAGCTCTACTAGATCTCTTCTATTAAGTTAATATATACACTTCTCAAGATTGAATAGAGAAGAAATGAGACTCATATGTTAAATTAGTCTGAGACTACTACAATGTCAACTATCAGAGATTTGAACAAGCAGATGTTAGAGATGTGAAGACAGTGAAATATAATTTTCTAGTAAGTAACTATCTTTGATAACACTTCATATCACATAGAACTATAATACTAACTTTGAAACAGAACTTGCATACATTGATTACAACTGAAAATCAGGTAAAACTACATACTTGTAAAACTGAATTTGACTACTATCTTCAAGATGATTCAATGAATTTACATGCTAAATCAATTCTAGAGTTATAAAAAATTGTTGAGAGTATATATTCAACTGTTGCACTGATGATGCATGATATTCTGACAATTTCATTGACAGAGGTGAGAATGAAGTGAAAGTTTAACTCAAGCTGAGATATTTATCACTATTATCAGAGACAATTATAAGAAGAAATAATCAAGAAACTTATAATTATAAAATATGAAATTATCAGACAGTTTAATATCTCTGATCACAGTATATCAGAGAAGTGTAGTTTTCATGAGAAAGTGAAGAATAAACTTATACAAGAATGTATTTAGTAGTTTCATGAGTATGATCAATAATCATTACCAAATTCTGATTATATAAGCAATCACTGAATGAATTAAATGAGACTGAATTTGATCTTCAGTCTCAGTCTCACACTGATTTTGAAAGAATGATCATCTTTCACAGTTTATTCTGAGAAATTACTCTCATTTCACTGTTATTAAATTAAATCTGAGCATTTTTTATGTCATTTCTCTCAGAAATGGTTCATTTTCAGATTTCTTTTAGACTTGGTCCTGGTGGAACTCACGTCAAGAAATGCATGAGATCATATCAAATGAAATCAAATGTGAAATTCATGGTCCCAGCGGCCAGTCTAGATATACTTACAATATTGAATTTAACAGTTATAAAAAGTTTCTTGATATCTGTGAACATCATAACTTTGTGCATAATAAAACTCATAATGATTTTCTCTAAGAATAGAAAAATCAGTGTCAGAAAGAAAAGATAAAAAAAAGAAAAGACTTATAATCTAAACACTGTTGAAGAGAGAAGTGATTCTTCAGTATAAATAAATAATTATCTTATCATGAATACTTAAAATGAATATAATAATCAGTGTTTATAACTGAGCTTCAGATTATCATATTATATATCATCTTCATATAATAAATCATTCTAGAGATTAGCTCAAAGAGTGAAAGTGTATATACTGAGAAACATGATTCATCAAGTCTACACAATATCTTCTTGAAATGAGAAGAGCTGATAATGAAAGCAGAAGCAGTCACAGAGACAGAGAGAGCAGAAGTAGCAGAAGTGAGAGTCACAGAAACAGAGATAGTGAGAGCAGAAGAACTGAAAACAGAGACAAGTGTAGAAGATTAAGAGAGAGTGACAGAGAAAGAAACAGTGATAGAAGAAGTAGAGAGAGACATGAGAGACATGAGAGATCTGATCACATATGACACAGATAATTTCTTCATTATCATATTCTTTAACTTCTCAATCAATAATTCAACATTGAGATATTCACTATCATCAGTGAATGCGGATCTGTCAACATGTGAAGATTCTATGTGAATAAAAACAAATATATCAGTATCTGTGTTTATATAAAATCATGTCAGAAAACACCATCAGAAGCTCAGTGAGAAGAAAAACAGTCAAGAGTGTATATGAAGATGAAGAAGATGTATCATTTATAATAGTACATTCTGATAATTATTAGAAGATAAACAAGTTCTGATCATATTTCACAATGCATTACACTTACTGCTAATGAACTGCCTGATATGAGCACTACAATGATGCTTGTTATGAGAACAGAGAGTCATCATCAGAAATATATATAATGTGATAAGTGAACAGATAGAAGATATTGAACAGAAGAAGAGACAGAAATCTTGAATGAGATGATAACATTTGATGATGATAATGATGAAGAAGATAATTGAAGAATAGAAAAAGTTACTGAATGAGTGATGTAATATAGTGAAAGTTTCTTTATGAGAGTGTAAGAAGAACACTAGTCAGATCAGAGATAGACTGTACAATTGCAAATACTAGTAGTGCACTAATTCATATGAAGTTAGAACTTACATCATAGTCACGTGAGCATGACTAAATCTGATGAGAGAGAATGTGATTCAGAAGAACATATAACTGCTGAATAATAACACGGCCACTTCTGAACATACTTAGGAAATGTAGAGAGGTTATAGCAGCCACTAATTAATTTAGTATAATGTATATAAGAAGCCGGCGTACGCCTGTAATCGTACGCTGGCTCAAGCAACCTTTGAATCACAACAGTTAACACTGAAGATCTTTTAATGTTGAAAGAATTAAGAAATAATAATCTCTGAGAATACAGATAATGAAATGTCTATGAGAGAAGATTTTTTTATGAAGTCTATAAGACACTGTAAATAAAGAGCAGTAATCTTCTTCTTCAAGAAGTTATTACTTATGCAGAGAAGATATGATACTCATAATTAAGAGATATTAGTAATTGTTAAATTCTTTAAGATCTGGTGATATTATCTTCAGAATAGTAAGTATTCAGTGTAAGTTCTCATTGATTATACAAATCTGTGTTACTTCTTGATAATAAAGAGCTTGATAAAACATTAAGTCAGATGAATAAAGCTACTTTTAGAGTATGATTTCTATATCTGATACTGTTCAGATCAGCTTAATCTCACTGATATACTGTCTAAACAGTCTGATTATAATATTATAAATAAGAAGAATAATTCTATAAAATAATCTCTGTTATCACTGTAGAAGAAGCTGACTGCAGAGAATTAAAGTTCTCTAAAGCTTGATAACAGCATTAATAACACAGCTGCACAACTCAGTATAGAAGATAAAAGAAAATTCAGATTCTCACAGAGAACTGACACTGAAGATTATAAGCTTCTTACATTATATCTTACTATTATTAAATTGATAACAGATGAAATGATCTACAATCTTTCAATCTGACTACTTTTAGAATTCATTAGTAAGTTACAGCAGAGAGATGTCTCTACTGTAATTTGAATTCAGAAGTTGAAGAAGAAAGAGTTCAGTTTAAACCTGAAAGAGATAGACTCTGAGTCAGATGATACTACTAAGAAATCAAGTCACTGATAACTAGAAGAATATAAACTTCTACTACTAAATAATTCAATCTTCATCTCTTATAGCAGAACAGTGTGTTAGAAGTTATTAAAAATTCATTATAATAATGTTTATACTGAGTACTTCAGATTAGAGAAGACTGAAGAGTTTCTAAAATATAAATATACTTAAAACAAGCTTTGAACAGAAATTAAAGTGTATATTAAAACTTATAATATCTATCAAAGAATAAAGATTCTGTAGTATAAGTAATGTAGTAAGTTAGTATCACTGTCTATTTCAAAGAGCTTATAACAGAATCTATTAATGAATTTTATAGTTAATCTACTGAAGTCAATAAGAGTTAAAGAATATGACTTAATTTTGATCATTGTGAACTGCTTTATGAAGATAATAGAATAATTCTCTACTTATAAGAAGATTAAAGCTTCTGAATTAACTGATCTATTTCTAGATATTATTATTTATAATTATGATACTCTGAAATTATTGATAACAGATTAAGAATCTCTCTTTATTAGTAAATACTGATCAGCTTTGTACTATTATCTTATAATAAGACATCTTCCCAGCAATATATTTTATTCTCAGACAGATAATCAGACTCAATATCAGAATCAGATATAAAAACAGTATCTTTAAGTATTTTATTTATATTATTAAAATAACTGACTTAAACATCTTCTAATCACTGAATTTATGTATAACAATGCAAAGAATATAATCTTGAAAGTATCTTCTTTCTATGCTTATTATGAATATAATTCTTCATTACTCAGTGACATTGCTGATAATATTTCAAAGAAGAGAATAGACAGTCAGAATATTGAATAGATATAGAGAACAGAGTATTTCTCAGTATCAGAAGTAAAATCTAGATTGAAACTTTGAATAAAATTCATGAGAAGGTGATAAGAAGTATTCACTATGTCAGAAGCAGTAGATAAAATACTATAATTGAAAACATCTGTAATGAAGTCTAATAGAGATCAAGTACTACTGAT
>NW_003101679.1:2676617-2683274 GCF_000003855.2 Blastomyces gilchristii SLH14081
GAGACTGTCTCATTATATATTAGAGATGTTGAATAAGAAATACTGCTTAAGACTTCTTATTTTTCTTAAAAAGAGTTTTTTAGAGATAATCTTTTGATGATGAGCTGATGTCTTATAGACTCTGTAATACTCTTCTTCTAATTTCTTTCAAAGAGTTTTTTAGAAGTTTAATGAGACTACACAAGTGTAAAATTTCTGAAGTGATTAATAAGAAAAGAAAGAAATATTTAAAACTAATAAGATTAATATTATTAATCTGCAGACTACTGCTATTCTAATAGAGCTGCACTCTGTAGAAAAAGTAAAAAGAGAGATCTCAAGATCTACTTATCAATAATTATATTGTCATCAAACTCATTCTTCACTGTTAAAGTCTTTGATACTAGTATCTTTATCTGCTGTGAAGTTAGTGCTACAGCACTGCAGAAGAGTATAAGAGATATATAATAAAGTATTAACTTATTAATTTACAAAGTATCTCAGTCATCTACTTTAACTGAAGTAAGATTCTCTTCAATCAGTGATTTATCTCTGTAATACTTTTAACAGCAGTATTAGCTGATTTCTTTCTAAGATTAATTATTCTGAGATATTTTTTCATCTCAGAGAATCATACTTTCATCATCTCTTATAAATGAGTAAGAGAGATCTCTTCAGTCTTTATAGAATCTGTCAATACTTAGAACTTCAAGACTTTTACTCTGTACTACTTGAGTATCTAAGCTATGTATTAGAACTGATATAATATCTTCTTATAAGATAATACTTACAGAGAGATAGAAGTTATTGTTACAGATATAACAGAAATAATAGAAGTAAGAGAAGAAGTGAGTATATAAGATTCTATCTTTCTTCAGCTGCTTAGTATAGTGTAGATATATAATAATACTGATCAGAGACTGTACTGAAGTCTTCTCATGAAGAGAAGACAAAGAAACTGTGAGACTCTGTGAACTTAACTCAGCAGCATTCTGAGCAGAGCTCAGATATATTACAGAAGAGAAACTACAGATTGAACTTCTCTGAGCTGCTGTCTCTGAAATTAAGCTCTTCTCAAGATTCTCTCTGAATTATCACACAGGGTCATATATTACTGTGTTAATTGAGAAGATAGATGATATCACAACAGTGATAAGAGAGACAGAGAAAGAACTGAACAATGTTGAATCAACTGACAGAAGAGATGATATCTTACTATAATATATAACTTCTATCATCATAACTGTAAGAGATGTAGAAGAAGAAGAAGATGTAATAATAAAAATAATACTTCTACAGTCTGTCAACACTGCTATCTCTGTCTTCAATCAGATCTTCTTAGCAGTCACAGAGACTGCAGCTGCATTATGAAGATATTTATTATTCACTAAAAAATATCAGAATAAGTCTCTTATTGTCTTTCAAGAATAATACTCTCATGCACTCACTATTATAGATGAGAAGAGAGAAGAAAAATGTATCATAGAAGAAAGAAATCTTTTCAGAAAATTCTATCACTACTATTAACTTTGTCTCTAAAATACATCACTTTTGTAAGGAATTTCATATATAGAACAGGACTATGATGAGGGATCTGTATATTACTTATTAACTACATTTTCTACATTTCAATTGATATATAAGAAATTCACTTATCACACAGTTGATTTGAACAGAGATGAGAAAAAGAAGATTTATACAGTTAGCAGAGAAACTCATCTATTTCTTTCTATTATATGCAGTATATACACTGTTAAAATTGATTAATAACTGTTATTATATAACAAAGATAATTTCTAATTCAGTAATCTTAAGAGTATTGAGATACTACTTTTAAAGAGAAGAGTATTATCATACTTCTGACTATATAAAGACTCTGTTGTGATTTCACACAGCTTATTACTTCTCTGTGAATCATTTCATTCATTCTGCAGATTATTTAAACTAGTTTTCAATCACTGTATAACATCATTTGACTGTAATATAGAAAGATTTAATTCATAAATATAAGAAATCTTACTTCTAAATAAGATCAGTATATTACTCTTTCATGATAATGAGATATCACTGAGATATCACTTCAGCTATTCTCACTCATAGAATAGCAGAAGAGTATCTGCTTATTATCTATATAGAATAGCTAGATGCTGACTTCTCATCAAAGAAGTTAGTGATTTGTTTTTTTCTACTAGTAAAATATATAAGAGTTACTGCATTTCTATACAATCTTCTTAGTATACTAAGTACTATATATATAATATTCTTGTAATAACTCTGTAGCTCACAAGCTCACTATTCAAACTAGATAGTTAAGCTCATTTATACAGCTTCTCAGATAAATACCTACATGTTGCCGCTGATTAGTCATCACTTCGGATCTGTTATATTACAACTATTGATATTCTTTATATACAGTTATTATATAATCTATATCAGAGATACATGCAGAGAACAAATCTTTATTACTAGAGAGAATAATTACAGTGATTCTCTGTTTTTGTATTATAAAGAAAAGTTATTCTTATTTCTTTCTTCTCTCTTTTCTCTTCTTTAATTTATTACTAATTTCAAGCAGATATGAAAACTATTAAAACACTCTTGAAAACTCTCAAATTGAAGAGTATAAACTAATCAAATTTTAAATACAGAAGAAATCAAATTATCTTCTATAATATTAATTACTTATCTCTCTCTTAATAAAATAGCAGTCATGTCTCTTCCTCTCTCTTAAATGAAATATAGTCTGTGAAAAGCAAGTATCACATCAGATCATAATAATCAACATGATCTCAGTATACAGAGCTGTATATACACAGTGTGTACTGAACTGAGAGACTGCATGAGTTGCAAATCAGCAGCAGTATCTCAAGAAGAGTCATGCAGTATGAAAAAGCTATAACTCTCAGTTATATATATAGAGAATGAATTACTGCAGTAAGTGTATATACATTGTATAAAAGTATCACTTTTTAATAATACTCAGTCTCTGATATTATGAAAAGAGAGTCTCTTTAAGAGATTTATTTTTATCAGAAGTTGAGTGATCTTATATTTCTTAAAATTATCTTTACATATCTTGTCTGTGCAATTAATATGAGAAATCATTAATTTCAGTATTCTATTCTTAATATCATTCAAGTGATAGCAGAGTTCATCCTGGTCACACTTTTTAAGTGTATATTTTTCATTATTATTATTGTTATTAGACTGACCGTGTGACCGTGTCTGAGACCAGAACCAGAATAGTGAATAATTTCATTATCAATTTGACTGATTTCATTACATGGTTTTAACATTAGATAGTAGTTTCATACTGTTTCAGTGAGACTTACTGTCTACTCTTATCATATTTTTCAAATAAGATCATGATTTTTACTTCTCAATTTAAATTATTTTTATTACTTTAAATGACTTTAAATCTTATTTAAGTATTATCAAAAAGTGTTACTTTTTAAAAAATTAAAAATAGTGTAAAAAAAACCTTAAAATGCCTAAAAATAGTAACTTTATGCTAAGAATGATACTAAATGAGATTAAATAAAATCACTTTCTTATTTTTTCTAAGTCATGATCTCATTTTGAGATCTGATATATAGTCACTTTATGTGGCGGGCTGCGCCCGATCAATTATATAGACTATTCCGTTACACTTCACAGATTTCTACCGCTCCGATTCTCGGTCGCTGATCCTCAGCTGAAAACCTACAGAATTTCTATTCTTCTACCCCGAAGCTCCACCACGTACAAAAACCCCTATTCTTCCGCCCCGAAGTTCCACCGCGTACACCACCACATATGTGTATAAATATTCACTCTGATTGCTGATTTCCACACTTTCTCTTTCTTTCCTTCTCTAATGTTTTTCTCTTTGTTATATAAGACCTATATATTATACTAATCTATTCAGCATAGGCTTCTTACACTAGAAAAATGTTCATCAGCTTCTTATTAGAAACAATTATTCATTGAGAAGATATTCAAACATGTAATGATATGTAAGAAATAGAGAAACAGTCAATCAGTTAAGTGAACACTGAGTTCTCAGATAGAAGCTTACTCATCAGTTGCTCTGACTCTGCAACAACATCTTACAAAGAGAACAAGATCTTATACAGAGAATGTCAGTGAAAGATCTGAGAGTTCTGACACTACAGATGTATAAAATATTCATATAATTACACTTCTTCTGATTTCACAGATATCACATCTTTAATAATCAACATAATCATGTCTAATAATAGTATGAGAGAACTCTTAAACCTGAGTATAGATACAGTGTCACAGTGACTCTGAGCAATGTTAAAATTACAATAATAATAAATAGCTGATATGCATGCAACTTAATAACATCAATATAAAGAAATTCAATGATTATCTCAACAAGAATCCTCTACACAGACAATTTTAATACTGACAGAATTAAATATAAAAGCACTGAAAGAATGCTTAGATACTTCTGCATATTTCAATACTTCTAATCTCACTCTCTACTTATCATGAAGAATGAAAATGCTTGTGAAACTGAGTATAGATGAAGATATTATCAGTTCACTAAACAATCAAGATTAATATATTAATGAATAATTGAAGAATTGCATAAAACAGAAGTTTCATTCATAAATGAAAGTATATGAATCAGTGTTATGAACATCTGATAATATTATCAAATATCTTGATATTCTGTTCTAAGACACTGTTATACAATAGAAAGTAATAGATTGATTACAGAACATCTGACAGAGAAACACTTCTCTCACAACATTTATCTCTGACTTTGACACTAAGATCTTAGAAGCAGATGATCAATCTTGAGAGAATTGAATAAAGATTAGTATGCTTAATAAGACACTAACTTTTGAACTCTTACAGACTCTTATAAGTATAAATAAAGACCTGACTTATAAAGGCTTCTGCACACATCTCTGGACATTGAATGACTGTCTTATCATACTTAAGAGTATATAGAGTAGTGATAGAAGGTATTACACTTACACATCTGTACTGAGAAATAACTCAGTCACTTATACACCTGTGCTGAGAAATAACAACAATGATGCAGATACTATGAACTGAGTAGACTTGAATATCTATATATAAGCAAGGGTCTTCACTGTCTGAACAGGCTTCTGAGTCTCTGAGATTACTTCTGAAGAAGTCACTGATCAATATCAAGAAGAAGTGTGTATCAACTGTAACTAATCAGAGTATATTACTTTCAACTGTTGATCAGTCTATATATCTTCTTATTCAAAGAATGAATCAGTGCCTGTCTGTGTCAATCACATTACATTAGAGAAGAATTCAGAAGATAATTATAAGAATGCCTTGATGAAACAGGGAAAAGATTAGCTTCTGTTCAAATTCATAAGCAGGAGCTTGAAGAGATCAGACAATGATAATTTAAAGAGAAAATAACAATGAATATGATTCTTATATCTACTGTGATAGATAACATGTATAATATGAAAGTCATGATAGAAAGCAGTCTATGTCATTATATAATGATTAGATCTTCAATTATAAGATATTATAATCTTCAGCATATTCTCTTATCAAGACTCTGACTTCTCACAGAATTTGATGATTCAAAAGACATTCACACTCATTACATGATAAAACTAAACATAGATGTTAAAGAACATCAATATGAAGATATCTATGTACACAAAGTTGAGAATCTTGACTATAATCTTATACTAGAACTTGTCTGACTATCTGAACAAGGCATCTTATTAAATACTTAAAACAGAAGCTTAATATTCCCTAACAATGATAGAATTCATAAAGATGATATTTACAAGACTATGAATCTTACACAGATCTCTGTCAACACTTATAAAATGCTTTAAAAAAGAAGTCATTATCAAAACTACTGACAGAGTTACTGATAAAGTCACTGATAGCAGAATTATATATCAATCTATTTCATCAGTCTGACTGATATTAAGAAAGCTCTAGAAAAGTTATTTCATACTATAATAACAGATTCTCATACAAAACTCTCTTAATAATATTATGAATATCTAGATGTCTTCTGATAAGATAATATTATAAATATATCTTCTTTACAAGACTCAGAAGTGAATCACAGTATTAAGTTAGAAAAGAATAATAATAAGAACTCTGAGTCACTGTCAGATCTATCTACAAGCATCAAGCGCTCCACCACGAACTCGCTCAATTTTTCGAATAAGAACCCGCCGATAGATCCATCGAAAAGCCCTCGATCATACGAGCATTTTGACCCCATCGCCGACCGCATACGCCGTGTGGTGGTGGAGTTATCCAGCCAAATGTGAACCAGACGTTGTTTGAAACTCCTGTGTGGGATTATCCCCCGTTCACCCCTATCACACCACAACCCTGGACCAAATTGCCATACAAATTGTAATGTGAAGAGACCTAACCATATGCGCCAATCTTCTCGATTTTGGAAGATCCCCGACCTGTAATTGTGGAGATATCTGAGAAGCACCTTCCACGAAAACCCTGTCTAATCTTTGATGTTCCAAAACATCAACGCCAAGTCCCACCCACGTACCGCCCTTCCCAATCTGGCCCACCTCTGGCAGAAAAATACAAAAAGATACCTCGGCAATAGTATCAAGCACATAATCAACAGACACATCTGAAGTGCATCCTCCGCGAAAAACCCTCTCTGTCTTTGGTGTACCAAGA
>NW_003101679.1:2683557-2699417 GCF_000003855.2 Blastomyces gilchristii SLH14081
GAGTATACAGTAGTGTATATCTAGCAGTTTCTATCTCATCCTTCTGCAGCAGTTAATGCAAAAAAAAGATCTTAGAAATAGTTTTTTACTTCTCTTGAAAAAGTAAGATGTTTTTCTCTGGATTTTATACAATATTCTTACAAAGAATTAAAAATAGAGTTATTTTCTATCATAATTTTATATTCTTTTAAGTAAGAATTACTTTTTCAGTGACTGAAGAGCTTTCATTAATACTTAATTCTTTTTTACACTCTTTATTAACTGCTTTGAGTTGTACACTTGTTATGTGAGAAGAATTGAATAATTTAGAATAAAATTAAATAGTTTTAATCAATTTCTCTGTAAAAAATTGATTTATTTTTTATCAGTTGTTCTCTTAAAAACTATCATATCATCTCATTTATTATCAATTGATATTATACTTTTCCTCACTGTATCTCAAGAAAGAGATTGTAAAGATTTTATTAATTTATCTTAAAAATCAATTTTAGTTTATTAGATTCTCTTCAAAAATCTAACCTAGTTTCTGAACTAGTGTGAAAAAAATCAGGTGTTTTATACATAAAAGTCTTTTATTCTTCTTTTGAAACAGTCTGACCAACTTTTCAATTGAAAACAGACTTAGAAATCTCTTAATTGAAACAGTCTGATCAACTTTTCAATTCAAAAGAGTACAATAAATATCTCAATTAAAGCAGTCTGACCAACTTTTCATTGAGTAAGAATAATGAGTTCAAAAGTACACTCAGTTGATGTGAAAAAAGATGCTTTCTCAAATGCTATTTCTGAGATTGAAATTCTGAAGAGAAGAAAGAAAGAAGAAATAGAGAAACATCAAGTTCTTGAAATACAAAAACTTGAAAAAGTAAGTAAAATTCTTGAAAAGCAGTATCTGAGTGAGATGAATGAAGAAGTTCTGTTAATTCTTCATACTCAGGCTAGACAACTACAGAAAGTGATCAAGTTCAAACTTGAAATTTTAAATATAGTTTAAAAAACTTTGAAAATTTCTAATACAATCACTGACTCTTCAGTTTACTCTTCTTTCTTTTCTACTTCTTCTTCTTCTTCTTCTTTAAATCAGAAGAAAACATATGCTTAAGCAGCTGAATCTACTGTCTTTAAATCTACTATCTCTAAATCTGCTATCTCAAAACCTGCTTAAAATTCTCAGAAAACTGAGAAGAATACTGCTCATACTTCTAGTAATAGAAGAGTGAAGAAAAAAATATAAAAAGAGAAAAATCTTCAAATCTTCAGAAATAGAAAACTTATTCTCAAAGTCTCAAATCAGGATATATTACAGAGAAATAAGCTAAACTCAAATCTTATTTTCAGAATTAGAAATGAAATCAATCAGTAGTTCTTGTCTCAGTTAATAACTAATATTAAAGTTCAAAAATCAGTTATAGCTTCAATTGAGTCATTCTTCTTTAAAAACTCTATCATTCTGATCATAATGTCTGAATTTAGTGCAGAATTTCTTATTCAGAATAAGAATCTCTGAAAATCAGCAGTAGAATCTCTGTTAAACACAATAATTCTATCTGAGAGAGATGAAAAGTGAGATGAATTCATTCTTCATGATATTTCAGTTGAAATCTTTGACTGTGAGAAAGAAATGCTACTTCTCAAAAATGAATTGAAAGAATACAATTCTATTCAACTGAGAAAAGAGTCTGTATGACTTAATTCAATTGAGTTCAGACAGAGTGGAAGAAATGTCTCTGTTCTAGTATATACAAAGACACTTGAATAATCAAGAATCTCTGAAGTAAGAGTAGCAGATTTGAAAATGAGAGTTCATGAATACAAAGACTCAAGAATGAATCTCAAAGCTCAAACACAGTGTTCAAACTGTCAAAGATATGAATACTTTACAATCTCTTGTTTCAGAGACTTAAAATGCACATTCTGTGCTAGAGATCACAAAACTAGTAAGTATAAATGTGAAACATGCTTAAAAAGAGATGAAATATGTCAACATACTCTGCTTAAGTGCTTCAATTGCAAAGAAAAATATGCATCTAGCTCAAAAGAATGTGTATTTGCTTCAAGAACTCAGAAGAACTGAAGAAAAGATGAAGCTCAAAGTGAATCTAAAACTAAAGAGAAAAGTCAAGCTAGTAAATCTACAACTGTAAGCTTAAAAAGAAGAAATTCTCAACTATCTAGATCTTCAAACTTCAATTCTTCAGCTAAGTGTAAACAGAATTTGAATTCTTAAACTTCTGTTAAGATTAGAGAATTGAGAAATGACTCTGATAATAAACTAGATATAATACAAGTAGTTGAGATTCCTACTTTTTAAAATAGTTATAATCTACTATCTGATGATAGAGATTAGATTCTACTCTATCTCTACTCTCTCTTAGTATGAATATACAACAAAAATATTAAAAAAAGTTTAAAAACTCTTTAAAAATCACATTTATTTAAAATAATGTGAATAGAAACTCAAATTGTATTTATTTGTATCTTCAGATTACATTTGAATAAAAAGTTGACTTTATACTTCTTCAAGAATCAAACTTTGATACTGAGCAAAAGTACATCATTTCTCATTCAAGCTATTACTGCTTTCTTTCTGAAAAATCTGAGATAAAATCAAGAGTAGTGATCTATGATAGAAAAAGATCAAGATATCAATTTAATTTGAGATTTGATATTATATCTGACTCTGATATTCTAGTGAGTGATATTATAGATAAAGAGAATGAGTTTGATACTATTCAACTTATAAATATCTGTAATGAAAAATCATTGAAAGAAAATAACAATATCTGAACAATTGATAGAGAATTTTTGAATATAACTCTCTTAAAAAACTCTATAATTGTAGAAGACTTCAATGCACATCATCTCTGATAGAACTCAGAGTGTACAAGAGCAGTAAGAGCAGATAAACTGATTGAATAAACTTTTAAATATTCAATAGATTTAGTTAACAAGTCTGATCAACAAACATTCTTTAGAAAAGATATGAAACAGAAATCTATTATAGATTTAACTTTTATATCATAAAATCTAATTGAAAAAAGACTTATAAATTGATTTATTGATTCAAATGAAATCTCAGGATTAGATTATAAGATCATTCAATTTGATATTGAACTGAGTGAAAAATAAAGAAGTGAAAATCCTCTTCTCTCTAATCAGTATAACTTTGAAAAAGCTGATTAAAAAGCAGTTAAAGAAAGAGTAAAACAGCTGAAATCTGAAAGACAGAGTAAGCTCTATTGAAATCAAAGTCAAGATATCTCAAATAAAATACTTAAGAATAGAGTAAAGCTGATTACATCTATTCTTCTAATAAGTATTGAAGAAAATATTTCAAAGAAAAAGTCTTCTGAGTATTTCAAGCCTTGATGAAATGAGAATATCACTTCTAAAAGAAAGTAATTAGTCACTGCTAAGAGAGATTGAAAGAATAACTTAATATCTGATAAAGAGTTCAAAACTATTCAAAATGAATATTTTTCAGATATTAAAAAAGTCAAAACAGATTACTGGAACAAATGTCTTGAAGAAGTATAAGAAAAAGAAGTTTTTAAAGTCTTCAACTATACTAAAACAAGAAGTGTAGCAAAGTGTTCAATCTTAGAATATGAATTTCAGAATGAATTGTATACAGCAAACTCTTTTGAGGAAAAATATCAAGCATTTATAAGAATACTCTTTCAAAACTCATCATATTTAGAAGAGAAGAATATGTCATTTCATGAATATATTGATGAAAAGAACTGAGAATGATCTGAGCTTACATGTGATGAACTAGTGTCAGTAATATTCTCAAGTTCAATTAAAACTGCTGCAGGGTCTGATTCAATTAATCATTTAATTATTTAAAACACATATTTCTACTTGAAGAATGAATATTTTGAGCTCTTTTTCAATCTCTTAAAAAATGATTATCATTCTGAATGCTGGAGAGAAGTTACTGAAGTAATTCTTACAAAACCTAATAGAAAAGCTTCAATTCCTAAGTTATATAGAGTAATATCTCTGTTGAACTGTTTAAGAAAAGTTCTAGAAAAGATAATAGCTACTAGATTATCTTTTATAAGCTCTATTAGTGATTCTCTTCTATTTAATGAACAAATGAGAGATAGAAAACAATGTTCTACAATTGACACTGTTCTCTCAGTTATTCATGATATTCAAGTAGCAAAGCATGAAGACCTGGTCTCAACTGTAGTTTTTATTGATATAAAAGATGCATTTGATCATGTTTCAAAGTCTAAGATGATTCAAACTTTAAAGATGTTAAAACTGTTACTTTCTCTAATAAAATGAGTCAATTGTTTCATGTCTAAAAGAATTATACAACTATTCTTTGATGAAAGAAAACAAGATAAAAGTGAGATAAAAATAGAAGTATCATAAGAATCTTCAATCTCATCTGTTTTATTTGCAATATACACTGCATATCTATTCAAGAATAGAGAGATGAAAATAGTGAGATCTTCAAGTTATGTAGATAATATTGATCTACTCTACAGTTCAAAGACAATTAAAGAGAATTTAGAAGTAATTGAGAAAGCAGCAAAGAAAATCTTTGTTAGAGCAGATATTAATCTAATTCAATTTGATATGAATAAAACTCAGCTAATTCACTTTTTTCTCAGATTTAATGAGAAAGAACTAAGTCTAACTCTTTTGAATAAAGAGATTAAACTCAGTTTGTATGTCAAATGACTAAAAGTATGATTAAACTCCAAGTTGAATTTTAAATATCATATTCAACAAAGAATCATCAAGGCAGAAAGACTACTGAATAGTATAATCAGACTATCAAATACTGAGAGAGGTCTATTCTTTCAGGCTATGAGACAGTTATACATAGCCTGTATTATCTCAGTAGCTGATTATGAAGTTCAAGTTTGATGAAACAATCAAGAAAACTTCACTGAACTCTTTCAAAGTCTATAAAACAGAGCTTTGAGAAGAATTCTGAGAGTATTCAAGTCATCTTCTATTAAAGCAATGAAAATTGAAGCTTCAATTCCATCTTCTGCTATTCAATTTGAAAAGGCCTGTATGAACTATGCTCTGAGAGTCATGAAGATGAGCTTAAATTATATAATCAGAGAAAGAGTCTCTTCTTTATTTTCATCAGTTAACTCAGGAAATGAACTGAATTGAAATAGATTTCTTGATTGAAATGAGAATAATACTTTAAAGAAAATACTCTCTCAACTATATAGACTATGTTCACTTATTAAGAATCAATTTTCTTTATTAAATATTGAGAACATTGATCATGAGAAGATATCTCTCTGAAGAGAAAAGCTGAAATCTCTCATAGACTTACAAATAAGTGAACTATCTAAAGAGAGAGAATATGAACAGCATTTGAAGAAGATCTCTACAATTAATATAAAAGACTCTATTCTGATTTACTCAGATGACTCAAAAAATAAGAATTTGAATAGATTAGATGCAGATATTGCTTATACTGAAGATAATATCAATTTTATCTCAGATTTCTGAAATTTAGACTGTGAATCTGAAGTCTTTGATGCTGAACTATTTACAATAGTGAAAGCTTTCAAACTCATTGAAATAAAATCTTATAAAAGAGGAAATAGTTTGAAAGAGATATAAATATTCTCTGATAGTCAAGCTGCTTTAAAAAGACTTAGAAATAGTCAGATTCATAATGATTAAATGAATCTTGAACTGATTTTAAACTCTGTTTTAAAAATTCAAAAGAGAAGAACATCTAAACTGATAATTCATCTGCATTGAGTTCCTGCTCATATGAATATTCATGACAATGAATTGGCTGATTCAGCTACAAAAAGAAGTTCAGAATTAAGCAGATCTATTCAAAAAACAGTGTCCTGATCTTTCATAAAGAGAAAGATAAAAGAATCTTGTTTAAACAAGTGAAATGAAAGCTGACAGAAACAAAAGAAGAGCATACATTATTCAAGATTTGAGATAAAATCAAAGTGGAAATCTTGTTCAATTAAATGCAAAAAGAAAATATTCTCATTCATAATTCAGCTAAAACTAGAACATGGTTATTTTAAATCCTATATACAAAGATTTGATGATAGATTTGATTCAACAGAGTGCTCATTCTGCAATACAAATGAAAATCCTGAGCATATTATAATACATTGTGCATTATACAATAGTCTCAGAGTCAGATTAAAGAAGAAGTATGATTTAAATCAATTAAATATGAGGTTCTTATTCTCAACTGAGACAGGCATTAAATACTTAATAGACTTTCTATCAGAAACTCAAGCAGCTATAAGAAATTGACTCAATTCAGAAGTATCTGAATATGAAGAGATGAAAATTAATTAGATATAGTCTGTTAAAACAGCTATACACTATCTTTTAATAATTTTATTTTGTTATAGTCTCTCTTTACTATACTTGTTTCTTTCTGTTCTTTTCTATCTATCTATTTAATGTGTCTATCTTTAAGACTATGTTCTCTTTTTCTTTGTCATGATATTTTCAAATGATTTCAAAGTATCAGAAGATGTTGAAATACTGCAATTTGTAAACAGTTTTTGTATTCTGAGCTGGAATTTTCTGATTTTGCATATCTGAAATTGATAAGTGTATAATAGTTGACTCTATAGATATAGGAAAAACCCTGAGAACTAAAGATTGTCAGGTAGATGTCATAGTCTCTGAGTACATACATCTATAATTGAAGAATAATAATAATAATCTGAGTCACTGTGAGACTCTTTTTATAATATATCTCCAGATAAACTTCTTCTTCTTCAGAAGACACTAATCTGTTAAATAAGAAATTTATATATATTAGTAACTCTTTCACTGCAGCTTCTATTCTCTTTACAAAGAAGTCAGATAAAGAACTCTGATTCTGTATGAACTATTGAGATCTGAATAGATTGACAAAGAAAGATTGTTATCTCTTATCTCTTATCAATGAAATCCTAGTATATATTAGATAAGCTCAATGATTTACAAAGCTAGATGTTATTACTGCATTTCATAAGATTTATATTACTGAAGAAGATGAATAATGTACAGTATTCTAAACATGTTATAATCTCTTTGAATGAGTAGTCACATTCTTTGAACTAACTAGTGCTCTTAGTATATTTCAGAAGTATATCAACTGAGCACTCTGAGATTTTCTTAATCAGTTTATATCTATATATCTAGATAAAATTCTCATCTTCACTGACAGATTCAGAAAAGAATATCAAGAATATGTGTGAAAGATATTACAATGATTATGAGAGACAGAACTATTAATAGATATTAACAAGTATGATTTCAAAGTCAAGAGTACAAAATATCTAGGCTTTATCATAGAAGCTGGTAAGAGAATTTGAATGAATTCTGAGAAAGTCTCTGCTATTCTTAAGTGAGAGACTTCATATACTGTGAAAGATATACAAAGCTTCATTGAATTCACTAACTTCTATCAGTGATTTATATAAAACTTCTCAGATATTATAAGATTATCTACAGAACTTACTAAGAAAGACTCAGTATTTCAATGATCAGTGAATACTGAAGCTGCATTTACACAGATGAAGAAAATGTTTATTAATATCTCTCTACTAATAACATTCAATTCTGATCATGAGATAGTTATTAAAGCTGATTTCTCTGACTATGTTATAGAAGAAGCTATATTGTAATATAATGATAAAGATATCTTATAATCATTCATCTTCATGTCTAAGAAACTGAGTCTCACTGAATACAACTATAAGATCTATAATAAGAAACTTCTCACAATTGTACACTATTTAGAAGAATGAGACTTCAAACTCTGAAGCATCTCTGAATTTGAGATAATTATAAATTATAAGAATCTCAAGTACTTCATAACTATCTGTAAACTTACTAAATGATAGATATGATGATCTGAGTTCTTAAGCTACTTTCATTTTATAATACATCATCATTCTGATAGTCAGAACTTGATGACAGATGTTCTCTCATAACAAGAGTAAGATATGTCATTCAATGAAACAGATACTCACTGAATGAACTGAGAGCACTGGCTCTTGAATCTGAAGATACTAGTTAATCAAGATGAAACAGCTCATCACACTATACATACTTCTCTGATTAGAACTGTCACTGATATCTCAACTTCTTTTAAATCTATATTAGATGAACTATGATATACAGCAGCTCAAACTGATAAACTTCTTCAAACACTTATTAAAGCAGTATATTAAGAAGTATTCTGATTTTTCTCAGAACTATATATAAGAACTGATATCTTAGAATGTTCAATTGATGATAATAACACTCTATAATTTTATAAATGATGCTGAGTTCTTCACTTTAAATTCTTACACACTCAGATAATACAAGAGATGCATGACTCTTATATAATCAGTTATTCAGGTCATGAATAACTGTATTAAATAATCTCTCAAGAGTTCTACTAATCTGAGATATTAAACAGTATCAGATATTTCATCTGAAACTGTAACTATTATTTCTGTGTTATCTTATAAAAGAACTGTAGAAAACATCTGCTAAAATCACTTAATATTTCTAATAGAATCTGATAAGATGTGATAATTAACTTTGCTGTTAATCTCTCTAAGAGTAAGACTTATAGAAATATTCTGATCATTATGAACTGATTGAGTAAGAATATAATATTGAAATCTTGTAATAAGATGAATACTGAACAAGTTACTGAAGCTTTTCTAAGAATCTCATTCTATTAGATATATAAATTGCTGAGATCTATAGTATCAGATCAGAGCTGTCAATTCATAAGTACTCTCTGAATAAGAATCTATCAAGTTCTCAAGATTATATACTATTTATTAACTGTCTATCACTCTGAGACTGATGATATATCAGAATAAATAATTCCGACTGTAAAGAATTATCTTTATAAGTTCTGTAATCATTTATAAGATGATTGATATGATCTTCTTCTACACACTGAAGTCACTATCAATGACTGAGATGCTATTTCAATAGATGTAAGCCTGTTCTTTCTCATACACAGATATTATATAAAAGTACTGAATCTTCTAGAGATTATATATTTCATACTGAATCTCTGTAGTTCAATTCAGATCACTGATAATATAGTAATAAAACTCTGAGACACTCATGATTAAGCAGAAGCCTTTATAGTGAGCACTAAACAGAATTAAGAAGATTGAATTAATATTCACTGAGATCTCACTGAGCAATATAAGATAGAAGATCTGATATAATTGAATCTTAAAAATATACAGATTATATACTCATCTCACACACTGAATTACTATTATATAAAGTATAAAATGATAGAAGTTCTAGACAGTTATAACTATTATTTTAATATATTATCAGAGATTTATAATATCTTTTATACAAGCTTACTCTGCTATGCTGTTACTGATCTGTTCTCTTCTTAACTAACTTTCAACTGACAGTTATCAGAGATCATAGAAGAAGATAACAAACTTGAATAAGAAATTAAAGATATTCTTGATAAGAGACTCTGCAGCTGCAGCTGATAATATCTTATGAAATAAATTAACTACAATCATCTGATCTAGACTCTGAGTTCTGTATTATTCAAGATCACAGCTCTTGACTGATGAGAGCTATATATAATTAAGAAAGAAGAGAGAAACTAATATGACAGACTGTGCCTGATCAATTATATAGACTATTCTGTTACACTTCACAGATTTCTATCACTCTGATTCTCAGTCACTGATTCTCAGCTGTAAATCTATGAAATTTCTATTCTTACACTCTGAAGCTTCACTGTGTATGAAAACCTCTATTCTTTCACTCTGAAGTTTCACTATGTATATCACTACATATGTGTATAAATATTTACTCTGATCACTGATTCTCATACTTTCTCTTTCTTTCCTTCTCTAATGTTTTTCTCTTTATTATATAAGATCTATATATTATACTGATCTATTTAGCGTAGATCTCTTACACTTTACATGTTTTTTTAATAATTAGTCTCAGCAGAATTCACATCAAGAAATGTATGAAATCAGATTAAATAAGACTAAACATGAAATTCATGATCACAGTAATCAGTCTAATTATTATTATTCTTTCATTATACTTATATATAAGTGAAGCTTATAATGAGTCCTTGCGTGATATTAAATACAGGTTAAGTGTTATTATTATTATTATTATTCTTTCATTATACTTATATGCAAGAGAAGCTTATAATGAGTCCTTGCATGATGTTAAATACAGGTTAAGTGTTAATGATACAGGAGGAAATACAGGTATTAAGATCATATCAAGATAATAAGAATGTAGAAAATACAAAGAAGTGACAATTAAATACATGCAATAATAACTTCTCATCTCAGAAACATAGAGTGATTTATTGAAGTGATTTGTACACCTCTGTATTTATTAGACATCTGAGGTGCTTGAGTTCTGGATTTAATGTATCCCCTGCGGGTTTCGAACTCACATGCCCTGGTTTTGCCCCGGGGGGCGGAATGGTTAAAGGGGGCCCCTTGGTTGCCCCCTTGGCGGGTGGAAAACCAAAGGGGGGGGGGTTCGGAAACCCCGCAGGGGGATACCATTAATCCCCGAACTCAAAGCCCCTCCAAGTTTTCTCAGGTTTCTAATAAATACAGAGGTGTACAAATCGCTCCAATGAATCGCTCTATGTTCCTGGGCTGGGAAGTTATTATCGCATGTATCTAATTGTCACTCCTTTGTATTTTCCTATGTTCTTGTTATCTTGGCATGGTCTTAACACCTGTATTTCCTCCTGTATAACCAACACTTGACCTGTATTTAACATCACGCAAGGACTCATCATAAGCTCCGCTTGCATATGAGTATAATGGAAGAATAATAATAATAATAATAATGTAGCATCCGCCCTAGTGGCGTTGCCGTAGCGACCGCTCCGCCTACATGTGATCTCATATGTAATATATATAGCTAGCTCTTTCTACATGAATACAACAGATTAATCATTCCACAGGTTATAGCCTGGATAGCACATTTTTACAAAGAATTACATTTTTTTTACTTTTGTTTAAAAACATCTGTGTAAGCATTGAATGTGTTCACCCTGAATAGGAGAATTCTTTTATCATGTTTACATTGCATGTTATGAGTGTATCTGCTTAGTCAGTGATTGGAATAGCAGAACTCTTCAGTATAATATAACATGTTTTTTTTCTTTTCAATTTCTTCATTCAACCCTTCTTTGACTGATGAGTGGTATGTCTATGTCACAGAGTGATAGAAGGAGAACTTTATATTCACATTCTCACACTCAGACACCTATCAATGAAGAATTAGAGGAAATAGATACTATACAATACACAGAAGTCACAGAAGAGATTATGAAGTCATCTGCAAATAGTGAAGCAGATTATGAATTGAATGATGATATCTCAAGCTCATAAGCAACACATACAGAAGTGTGACACATAAGTACCATGTCTAGAATGAGTTCAGATAATATGATATCAATGACATTTGATGACCTGATGGCATTCTGTGACAGAATGAGTGTGCATTGAGTAGTCATTCCTGCAGCAGATGATTTCAAATCTGAGATCCGCGGATATCAAAAGAATGTTCAAAAAGCCATGAATATCAAAGCTGTAACTATATTTGATGGCAATAACTACAAGATCTGATGTACAGAAATTCTTGTGAACACTGAAGTCATCAGTGAATCTGATATTCTTATGAAGAATTAACATGTCTGTTCAGAAGACATCAGTCAAGATATGTTAAGTGCTGAAAAATGAAGCATTCACATCAAAGCACTGTATTGATGTATGTTGCAGTTCTTATTAGAATCTGTATATACAATCATTGAAACCCTTGAGCCAGATAATGCAGCTGTACTATGAAAAAGAATTGGAGTTGAATATGCTGTCTCACTTGTAAAGGAATATATGAATATTGTGAAAGAATTCATTATCTTACATATCAGAGATAATAATTATCTGGTATTTCAGAGGAGATTCTGTTATCTAGTTGCACATTATAAGAAATTGATAAATAACTCAGAAGACTTCTATCATAATCTCTTCCTTGTTAATCTGAAGAAGCATCAAAAGTCTTTTATTAAGACACATTTAGACAATTTCTACATGTCTGACCAGAACTCTATATGCAACATTGATATTGATGATCTCATGAAACAGTTGACAAACTGTACAAGCAAGTTCAAGAATGAAAATCCTAAGCCTCAGTGAGTTAATGTAACTATTACAACTCTCTCTACATTGTCTGCACACAGTTTCAAATGTGAGATATGCAGTTTGAGATGACATTGAAAAAACATCTGTTGACATCTGCATTCAGAACTTGCTACTGAACAGTGATGTGAGTTAAATAAGGAATATATCATTACATCTGAGGAGAATAATAGCAACAATACCAGTACCAGCAGATGCAGCAAGCATAAGAGTAAAAAGAAGAACAAAGATGATAAGAAGAAGGAATTCTCTGATCTTATGATCTCATAATCTGCAGCTGTCAATGCAGCAATTGCTTTTTCAGCAACTATTGATACAATAAGCAAACCTTGGTTTCTTGACACATGTGCAAGTTTTCACATGACAGATGAAAAGCAGTCCCTCATTCAGCAGAAGATATATGATGACAATATGAAGGTTCACACAGTGAACAGAGGTTACAGCCATGTCAAAGAGATCAGTGATCTTCTTCTAGAATCTGAAGAAGAGAATATCACTGTTCATGATATTCATTATGTTCTCAATCTCACAGTTAACTTATTGTCATTTGTCAGATTGAAGGATCAGGATTTTCAATATAAGCTTTCAAGCTCAAACACCTCATTCTATTTCATTATTAAAGTATTAAGTGAAGTGATATTCACTGCAATCTGTACATCTCAAAACTCAATTTATAAAATAGTTAAAAGAATATCAGAAGTTGATGTACATTATGAGTCTAAAGCAGTCTACTTCACAGCAAAATCATATGTATATGATAATGACTATGCTAAAGTCATGATCACTATTGATGATAATGATCTCATCATTGATCAATCTCAATATCAAGAATCATCTACAACTGTGAAAACACTTGCAGAGTAGCATATTGATCTGAGATATATACACACAGAAGCTATTATAGCATTGACAAAGACTTCACTATCTAACATCTATATTAAAGATATCAAGATCAATTTCTTTTGCAACACCTGTGTTAAAGTGAGTATGATATGTAAATACTCAATCACTCTCATGCCACAGGCAGTACACTCAATGAAGCAGATTCATATCAATCTTACAGGTGATGAGCAGACATTGAGCAAGTCTACAGATCACTCTGTTGAATCACAGCAGGATAATAAATATTACATATTAATCACAGATGATATGATCAGATATAGATGAATCTATTTCTTACATATCAAGAATCAAGCTTATAATTACTATGTGCACTGAATTCAATTCATGAAGAATCTAGGTTTTACTGCATCAGCATATGTCAGAACTGATATTGATAATATGTTCAGATTTATGAAGATTACAGCATTGTTCATCAATCATGATATAGTATGAAAATCAACTACTTCTCAATCATCACATCAAGATGGCATGTCTGAGCGCGGAATATGTACAATTATGACTCATGCCAGGGCAGTTCTTATCAGCAAGGAGATTCTGAAGAAATTCTGAACAGACATTCTGAAAACAGTTATTTCAATCATAAATAATACACTCATGTCTACAGTTCTATATAATGAAAAGTATTGATCTGCAGTTGCAGATGATGATAGCAAAGAAGCTGTTCATAGCTCTCATATGATTTCTTTTTCAGCATTGACAAATGCCCTGCTACAGATCACACATTTCCATGAGCTTGAAACTGATGTTTTTACTCATCTTCATGAATCACAGAAGCTGTTGAATAAGTTGTCTGCACAGACTGATTCATATAAGCTTATTGAATTCTACAGATGTTCAATCTATCACTTGTGAAGTTCTACAACAGATAAAATTATTGATATAAGTGATGTGATTTTCTCTGCAAAAGTGTAAGAAATGCTGAAGATTACTACAACTACTACAACTGCAGCAACTGACACTGTTTCTATCATCTATTTGATGAAGAATTCTGACATTTCTGAATTAATGAGTACAGATTGAATGTGGCTGACAAAGGTATTTACAGCTTACACTCTCACCTCTATTACTGATTCTCTTTCAAAATCACACAAGAATGCTATGAATAGATCAGAGGTGATGAAAGATTATTGAAAGAAATCAATGCAATGTGAAATATCTGACCTTGAGAGGTATAAGACCTGGACACTTATTTCACATTCTGATGTCTTATATGATGAATCAGTGGCACCTGGTCACTGAGTATTCATTGAAAAGAACTGCTCTGATAATCTCAATGCTGATGAGAATAATATATTACAAAAATCTTGATAAGTTATATATAATAACTGATTGAAGAAAGACACTTGTCAGAAGACTTACACCTTTGTGATTACAGATATAACAAATTGAATGATGTTTACAATTGCTGTAAAGCATGATTGAATTCTATAGTAAGTGAATATAGTAATGACATATCTGTATGATAGATTAGAGAAAACAGTCTATATAAGACAATTCACAGACTTTAAACAAGGAACTCAGTGTACACTCATCTGTGCAGTTGAAGAATCTCTATATGAATTGAATTCAGCTGCTAAAATATAATATGACTACTTGACAGCTATACTGTGAGAAAATGACTTCAGTCTGAGTTCTTTATAACCCTGCTCTTTTGAAAGCATTCAGCCTGAAAAACACCTGTATATAATCATATATGTTTGATGATCTTTCATATCTTTGTGAATGCTCTGAAGGATGCTGATTGACTTGTTGATATTTTTACAGCAAAAACTAGAGATCAAAAACTTAAAGAAACTCATAAAATATCTAGAAATGAAAGTGAAACATATAAAGAGTGAAATCAAATTGACACTCTGACATTACATCAATGAATTGATAGAAGATTTTCATCTAGATGATACAATCACTGTTCATACACTCATGAATGAGAATCTATGTCTAGATGACTTCTCTGTCTCTGAAAAGAAAAGTGATTTTACAAAGTGATGATTTCAGCATGATGTTGAGTGTCTGTAATACTTAGCTGTCAAGCTGCAGCTGAATATCACCTGTGCAGCATCTCTACTGACACAGAAGAACACTGCTCTCACCTCTAAGATGTGAAAGGCCCTATTACATGTCATTTGATATTTGAAAGGAACACGCGAGATTGGCATATTCTACACAAAGGATGATGATGAGGGATCTGAGAATGAATTTCTGAATGTGGTATACATGCTGGTCAGATATACAGATTTCAATTGAGCCAGTCTGTTGAATGATGATTGTAAATCTACATTCAGTTACATCTTTAAATTAAGGAACACACTGATTTCATGACAATCAAGCAAGCAACCCTGTGTATCCTTAAGCTCTAATGAGGCTGAATATGTGGTGTTGAGCGATGCTGTATACAAAGCAACATGGTTGAGAAGTATGATGATGAATCTGGGCTTCATTGGAACAGAAGACCCCCTGTCAATCAAGACAGATAATAAGGGGGTGATTGATCTTGCCACAGTGACTGCAATTATCATGAGGAGCAAGCATATTGACACCTGATTTCATTACACCCGCAGCCAGTTGAACAATAGCATAATCTCAATTGATTACATCTCAACTGAAGAAATGGCAGTAGATGAATTGACTAAACTCTTGAATGCAATTGCATTTCATCAATTCCTTGATTTACTAGGTTTACAGGTGAAGAGGGACAGAATACACAAACTCAATGCAGGTAGCATGATTTGAATGGATTTGAGAATGGCATAGCTAGATCTGCAGAGA